>NW_028140345.1:0-29140 GCF_965202585.1 Thalia democratica | reverse complement strand
CCATATCGAAGATAAGTATAATTTGAGTCTACATAACGACATTGACCACCATCGAAAAACACCAACAATCGATGTTTGTTGATTGTACATTGCAGTTCAACTACAGTTCCAGAATAACATTCTGTATGATATTTAATTCAATAAATCTCTATTGTATATCAAATTTAGTTTTGAACTGCCTCTTACTTTTTTTAAATTAATAGCTTTAAGAAGTTTATCTATCAAACTATATATAGTATTGCTAATTTTTGTAATGAACATGTTACTCATATTCCTTAAAAGCACACAATTTCATGTCTAAATCTAGTCCAACTTGTACAAATTTATCAATAGTTTAATTTTTCATAAAAGTTAGAAGGTATAACTTGGCTATTTTATTTAATAAAAACTATCAATTTATTATTACAAAAAGTCTAAGTACTTAAATTGAAACATCTTTAAGAAAAACAAACTGATCCAAACGCTAAATTCATCATAAGATAAATGGAAAATAGCCTCAAATAACAAGAAAATAACATCAAATTAAATTGTTGATAAATTTTAAAACTTAGGTCTAATTTGTTTGTCAAAACAAAATTAACACTTCTAATTGGTTTAATTACAATGTTAGCTCATTAAGAAAGTATTTATAACCTGTTTAATTAAACAATTAAATTTATATAAATTACATACGAAAACAGTGTAAAATAAATTACAAATTTACAAATTAAAATAGCTTTTTATAAATAAACGTAAATTTAACATAATATTCATTATAATAAGTTTAACAACTTCAACTATAAATAAATTACTGCAATTACGATCAAACAAAAATAAAAACAAACAAAAAACTGGTTTACCTTTATTTAAACCATACGAAACTGCTACCCTTGCACCAATAAAAAATTCTTTTTGGCACAGATCATCAGATTTTTCGTATGAAGCAAGGTTGTACAGCTTCACACATCTCGAATCTATTTCAGGTTTTAAAAACGCAACCTAGAACAAATGTTTATTTTAACTGGTTGAGTTTTTAACAAAAATTGTACACAAAATAAAAAAACTTACCTTGTACAAAACCTTAGCAGGATCGGAATTTTCATAAACTCTTTCAACTTCAGCTATATGCCACAAATCTTCAGCCTTGGCAACTACTTTGCTTCCTACTTTTGGTCTAAGAAGCTCTATGATATTATTTTTATTATATTATTATTAGATTTTTAAGCAGCTACAATACTCAAGAACATTTTTAAACACCAAAATAAATTTAACTGAAAAGTAGGGCGGGTTAACTACAAAAACCAAACACTTTTTTTTTACCTTAAACATTGGTATATTTTTGAAGCATTTTTGTGTTGTTTTAAGAACGTAATAATTTCTACATGACATAAATCTACTTTTTTTTAAATTTCAAAAGTATATTTAATTGATATATAGCAAGCATGGTTGCCACTGATCAAGCTGAGAAAAATTTCCTGACTTTTTCCTGACTTTTTACCAAAATTTTCCTGACTTTTCTAAATCAAGCTCTTAAATTAAACTTATTCTAATATACATAATCTAACACTTGAAACTATATAAAGCTTTCAATCTAATTTTAATACAGGTTAAAAACAACAGTTTTTTGCTGAATTCTATCATCAAACTTCCAGTACATCACTTAAACCATCTGTGTATGATTGATGTTTGTAATAAACAGCTCTATCAGCAAAATACTTGTATTATTACCTTATAAACACAGCTTGTCTGAAAAAAGACACAATTTTTTAGCATTTCATAGCATAAATGTATCTAGATAAACAAACGATATATAACGAACTTTTAAAAAGTTTTATAAAAGGTATTCTACTAATTTATACCAGGTGAAGGCATTGGAACAAAATAAAATATTTTTGTAAATTTCTAGGGAAATTTTAGAAATTTTTTCTGTCTTTAAAGGACTTTTAATTATTTTTTACCATTTGAAGGCTTTAGAAAACAAAGAATTTTGTAAATTTAAACTGACAAAATCTGATTTTTTTTTGTAATTTTATCAAATTTCCCGACTTTTTTTCAAAACCCCCCATTTTTTCCTGACTTTTGTTATTTTTTTAAATCTCTCCTGACTTTTCCTGATATCCTGACTTTTCCTGACCGAGTGGCAACCCTGAGCAAGTATCAATTACAATTTTAAAAGCTGATACTAATATTCTGCTAACTTTTACTATGATACAATTTTTCTATTCACATTAAATTTTATCTTTTTTGCTAATACTTAGTTTTGAATTTTTTTTTTTATGTATTTGATTAGCAGTTCTTTTTGACATACAGACTAGCTTCCAATAATAATTTTTCTAACATTCAGAAAAGTCTGTTTAAACTTTTTTTTAAAAAGAAACACCCAAATAGTAAACCAATAAAAACATTTGTAGCTTAAGTAACCAAAGTATATAGTAAGTTTAAGTATTTTTTGAAAAACAAGTAAACAAAATTTTAAATCAGTCACTAATAAATGAACTTTTGTTAAAATCAAAATAATTTATCTGCAACTATTTGCCATTTTTATACTTATAAAACAATAACAAAATTGTGTGTATATCAAAAAAATGCAATATAATAAGTTTAATTTTTTTTTTCACAAACTTCTTCTTTCTTCTCTATCACAATACTTCTTGTTACATATTTCAAGCGTTACTTTTCTCTCACCAGAATCGTTAATACTTGAAATTTTTACTTGGTCTTCTATCATACGAAAACTGTTTTTGTTTTATGAAAGTTTATTCAATAGTATAAACAAAAAGTGAAGTTGAATTGTTTAACAAATTTACACAATTTTATAAAAATTTAATTCATTATCAAGACAACTATGTAACTACAGGGTTGCCAAATGTTTTTAGCCAATTTTTTTCAGGTTTTCAAAAATTCGTCCAGGTTTTTTAAAGTACACATTTTTAAGTCTATTTTTAGTTTAAAGTTAAGTTTAAGGTAAAAGACTGTGTTAAGTAGTATGAAAACATTAAAAAGATACTGTAGAGCTACTTTAAATGTGTTTTTTAATAAAAAAATGTTGATGATGACAAAAAAAAATTATCTATATGATAGATTTTTGTGTCAAATCGAAGTTTTACTACTTAAAATGTAAAAGTTGTTTAAAATTCTAGGTTTTTTAGCCTTAATTGTCAAATTCTATGTTTTTCCAGGTTTTGGCAACCCTGTAACTAGTATGTTGCATTTGTTAACAAGTTTTAATTTAACTGATGTGCAACTAAACAAAGCACTTTAAAAAACTCTACTTTAGCATAATATGAAAAAACTTTAATTAAGTTTTAGTTTGTAACTAAGTTTTACATGTCTGAAAACTAACTGCTAAAAACTTAGCCTACTTAGATTCAAAAAATCTATTTGAATTTACTGCCTATTTTTTAATTCATTTTAATTTAAGTACACTAAAAGCATTAACTTACTCATTCTTGGATAATCTTGTTTCAAGCTGTTCAAGTGAAAGCAAATATTCCTGCTTATTTACAAACTTTTCGATCTTTTTTTTAATTTTCTTTGAGGACATTACAAAAAACTTAACTGCAATTTTCAAGTTTTATAAAAGCTATACAGTAATAAAATGTCTTAAATAAAATAATAATAAAAAATAGTTTACTATTTTTATTAAACATTTTAAACATATTAAGAAAAAAAAATTATCATTAAATATGTTGATAACTATATTTTGAAAAGTTTAACTTCTTACACAATTTTTTTTTCAAGTTTTGAATTACAAGCTTTTCTTATATTTCACAACAAATAACTAAATATCTAAAACTATATATTTTGCCAAGTTGAATTTTATAACTTTTTCAATTTATGAAAGATGTTCTAAGCTAAACACTTAAGGATTTTTATTTATCATATAATAGTTTATAATTTAAAAAGTTAAAACAAAGTATTAAAACACATAAAATGGATATTAAGTTGTGCATTGTGTACTTTGTCTAAAATTAAGTTCGAGATAAAAGTTTACTTTTAGTACTTAATGGAAAAAGATTATTTGAACTACTTATTATAAAAAATATTCAAGTTTTTTTGCAGACTTAAACAGAATTTACAGTTTTTATTCCAATGTTTTGAACTTATTTTATTTAAATTGAATTAAATTTTCACCAACTAAACAACCTAGTAGTTAAAAAAAATTTTTTGATTAACACTCAATATTAAAACAATTCATGTACAATTTCGTCTAGAAAATACTGTTGTTGCGTTGTAAACAATTTGTTAGTTATTTTGTTATAATTTAAATCAACACCTATTCAATTTTTTTTGTTTAGCGATTTGGTGTGGTAAATTAAAACATTTTGTAAAAAACAATATAAAAATATAATAAGACACGATCATATAAGTTGAATACATTATTTTTTGAATGTTAGTTTTGTTAGTTTATAAATTTTGTATTTTTCTTAACTACAGTTTAAATTGTTTTGAAAAAGCATGTTATCTTTAAAAATTAATACAATATAAAGTTGTTAGGCTAACTTTATGATTATTGCAACTGGTTATTCAACTTAAGGAATTTTGTTCAATGAACAATTCTTTTTAATAATTAGGCCCGAGACTGCACAGAACAACCATCAACACTATTCTGCAACTAATATGGTAAAAAACCTTAGTTTTGCTGATGGTAGCTCAAGTATTAATACTGTTTGTATACTAAATAAATTTAACTATAAATTTGGTGTTTTTTATAAAACTTCTTAACTAAAATTAGAAAGAGGTTCTAGTAACTAATTTTGCAACATAATTAGCTATGGCTTAAGTGATAAAACAGAAAACAGATTTATCATAACATCATCAAATATCACATGCAGTATTTTAGTAAAATTTAGTTAACATATCAAAACTTTAGTTATAAGTCAGGTTCTAACAACATAAAGAGTTTTTAAAACTTAACAAGCAATATACTGTAAACACTAAACTGAATATAATGCTTGAATTATATTTAAAAGCATCTTGCATACATTCGAAAATTAGACCATAAACACAGTTACAATATAACTAAAACTGCTTACACTATAAAATATAATCATCAAGTCTTTTAAAGTACAGAAGACAGCCTAGTTATAAGTTAAAGTAGACAGAACTTAGACAACTAATGATCCAATAAATCTAATATGATGCTTATTTTTTTAAGCTGATAAAGTAAAGAGCTGAGATAAAAAATAAAAAACAAAACAAATTTTGGACAGATTGAAACTGATCTCAAATAAAATACAATTAACTTGTTGGTATGAATAAAAGATCACTACTTATAATTTTATAGACTTGAGGTATGTAGTGACTTCTTTGTAGCAACTTTAAGTGCCAATGCGATATGATTACGGGTCTTAAAACAGCTTAGCTCTAAATACTTGGCAAAAAACTTAAACAATAGTAATAGTTATCAAAGTTACATTAAGTAGCTGAAAAAATTAATTTAAAATCAAATAGACTTTGATACTATTAAGAAATTATAATTTATTAAGATATTAATAGAAATAACAAAAAGGTTAAACAAAAAAATAGTATTTCTAGTTACCAGAAATATAAAAGACATGTTCTCCAACATTAATTCAAAACTTTTTTTTTCTTTTTTGATAGATATTGAAGAATTTTAAAACTTTATATTTTATAACAAGTTTTTTTAATTTTAGCACAAAAAGACTTAAAACAAAATTGTAGTTAATAAAAATTGTTATCAAATTACAAAAAATATCTTAACTGGTTAAGTTCTAATATTTCTAAAAAAACTGAACATATAGTATACTTAATAAAAATGCTTAAATAAATGTTGAAGTAGTATACGATTCAAAATTATTTTTCATTTATATTTAACAACTGATGGAGCTTGGTTTTATTAATGCCAGCGAACAAGTTTATCTCAAAACTGTAGTATTACAATCAAATTATTCAATGAGTATATCTAATCCAATTTAGGTTTGTTTCTCCAACTTATTGTTGTTGTTTTTAAATAATGTAGCATTTTTTATTCAATATCAATAATCTTATATCTAGTCTAATATACTAACAATAAATTTTAGTTTAAAAAATACTATTTGAAAAGTTTATATAAAAATCTTCTAAAATTATTCTATCTATCATGTCAATAAAATGTTACAAAAACAAAAAGCTTGAATAACCTTATCAAGTTTAATATTAAACACAAAACTAATTCTCATAGACACCTCAAATTACAAATTTAGCTCTTTCCAAATGAAATTCTTTAAGGCAACTTAAACAAACGTACCTTAACAACAAAAAAGATGCAAGCCTTCACTGGTAATAAAAATTCTGAGATATCAGTTTCTACTTATTACCTCACATAAATTCATTTTTAAACTGTTTTAATATAAATCTGTTAACATTTTTATTAATAGCAATAACTGTTCAAAACATAGATTTAAATGTTTACTAACAAAAGAATATAAATAAAAACAAATTATATGGTAATCTTCCTAAATTGAAGCAACATATGTTTCTGTGTGTTAAAAAATCAACACACTTCAACTGGGTTCTGTAAAAAAATAAATACTGTAATGAAAGAATAGAAGCTTAAGTAGGTGTTACAAGTGTTCATTAAAATTAAAACAAAATAATTTCTACATATTTTTAGAGTTTAATAGTTAATAATAAGTAAAATAATTATTGTTAAATGTGTCTGTTATAAAACTATGTAATATATTTAAATATTAAGTCTAAATTAAGTAAAGTAAACTAAAATACACAACAAAACAACAAATCATAAACAAACCACTTACTTTAATGGAAAAAATAACTAATTAAAATTTATTTTACCGTTGCCAATTATTGTCAAAATATATATGAACAATAAGACAGCTATTAAATTTGTAATGTAAAGTTAGTTAATTTAGTCTTTATGTTTGGGAAAGCAGTAAAGCACTTTAATATGAAAAGTAGTATGTGATCTATTTTGAATAAAAGTGAAAAAACAGTTGTTATAAAATTTTATTGATTCACTAATTAATGGTTATTGTTTTATTTATACTCAAAATAGATCACATACTACTTTTCATACTAAAATGCTTTACTGATTTTCCAAACATAAAGACTAAATTAACTAACTTTACAATACAAATTAAATAGCTGTCTTAATGTTCGTATATATTGTGACATAGTTATTGGATGCATTTTGTTCAATCATTGGCAACGGTAAAATAAATTTTTATTAGTTATTTTTTCCATTAAAGTAAGTAGTTTGTTTATATTATGATTTGTCGTTTTGTTGTGTATTTTAGTTTACTTTACTTAATTAAGACTTAATATTTAAATATATTACATAGTTTTATAACAGTTAGATTTAATAATAATTATTTTACATATTATTAACTATTAACCTCTAAAATATGTAGAAATTATTTCATTTTAATTTTAACGAACACATGTATACACCTACTTAAGCTTCTATTCTTTCATTACAGTATTTATTTTTTTACAGAACCCAGTTGAAGTGTGTTGATTTGTTAACACACAGAAAAATATGTTGGTACAATAAAGGAAAATTACTGTATTATTTGTTTTTATTATTAGCAATATATATATTAGGGTACTTATTTTTACAGCTACTTTTGATTTTCCAGCTGGAAAAAATCTAATTAAAGAAAGTTAAATCAAAAAGTGTGTTGATTCGTTAACACACAGAAAAATATGTTGGTACAATAAAGGAAAATTACAGTATCATTTGTTTTTACTATTAGCAATATATATAATAGGGTACTTATTTTTACAGCTACTTTTGATTTTCCAGCTGGAAAAAAATCTAATTAAAGAAAGTTTTATGGTTGAATTACTTTATTTTATGCAATTTTTATCACTATCATTTAAAACTGTTTATTTTGTTTATTTTTTATATAAAATTTTTATTGTTTAATTAAAAAAAAAAAATCTGAAGGAATTTTCTAAATATATCAAGGAACACTTCCTCAAATTTTTAAGTAGTTATCTCAAAAAACGTAGAAGGTAGATTTTTAGTGAAATAGTCTGTTTTTGGAGTTTAAATTTGCGCCTCCAATAAGGATCCTATTGCTGCCTCCAACTTTAACCAGCTATATCTCAAAAACTATTTTGAACTTTTTTAATCTGTAAAATGTACCTTGTAGCTCAGTAAAAACTATATATAATAAGATCAAATTTTGAAAAATGTGTTTTACTCCCCCCCCTATGCCCTTAATTTGTTTTAAATATTTCAAAGTGTGTTTGTGTGACAATTAGTCACTGTAAAAAAAAATTAAGCTTAAAACTTCAAGGTCCCAATTTTTGGATCCCATACATTTTGCATTGGGGTGGTTTTTAGAAAATTGGTTGGTGCTAAATTAAAAGTTTCTTAAAATCATCTAAAACTTTGTACAGAATAATTTTATGATATTTCTAAAAAATAAAAAAATTTCCAGCTGGAAAATCAAAAGTAAATGTAAAAATAAGCACCCTGATATTTATATATAATTAAAATTATATATAATAAAAACATTAACAACCATAACTTCTTTTTAAAAGAAAGATTTGATATATAAAAAATATCTAGTAAGAAAGAATCAAAAAAATTTGAAAAAATAATTTATTCATTTAAATACAGTAACCTCTTGCTTATTTATGCACATTGTGTCCAAAAAATGCGTAAAGAAGAGGTACCTCGTATACTTACTATAATGGCTGTTTTTTCATATTGCTTCTAGTTAAAAGCAGACTGGGTACTTTCCCACTTTTAACAATTTGTTTACTTAATTTATAAATATGAAAACAAAAGATTAAACTATACAAATATTAAAAAAGGGGATTTAAATTTGTATAAAATAATAATTTGTGTAGAAAAATTTTACAACTTTAAAATTAAGTAGATTTTATCTTTATTTATATGTGACTTACTGATACTTAACATTTATATTCTATTCTACTTAGCAAATTCAATTTACAGTTAAGCATTTGTTTACAATTAAAAAATGGTGTGGTGTCTATACTAAAATTTGTTTTTATAGCCTTATACAAAAATATGCATTTGGTGCTTGGATTTCTTCTTTTGAACAAAAATATATAAAGTATAAGAAAAGTGTTTAATAAAAATTGTTTATGTTACTACAACTTTTTAAATTTGAACTTTACCCACATAAGGATAAATGTGTCTTGCAATGTATTAAAAATATATTAATGGATTATTTGAGTAGGAATGAAATTTCATGCCATAAGAATTTTGAGGATTTGAAATTAAAATTAAAATATTTTTAATTTTTTAGAATTGTAAAATGCGTAACTAAACAAGAGTTAACTAAACAAGAGTGCGTAAGTCAAAAGTGCGTAAAGATGCAAGAGGTTACTGTACAGCTAAGTGGACTAAAACTAAGTTACTAATTTATTTGCTTATTATTGTTTTTGAATCTAATGAACTGTTAAACAACCTTTTACTTGAAAAGTCTCTCTAAAATATATACTTTTTTCTTTAACTATTTCTATTAGTATTACAAACATCACATTTTTTTGAAATACAGGGTTCCACTAGTTATTTTTGTTTAATCTAGTGTGGAAAACGATAGTCTAATTACATATTTTTTAGTTTATAATTTGCTAAAAAGCCTATTATTGGATAATATACACTTACAATTTAAAAAAAATGAGCAGATTATCCTTTACAATCTATATTAAAATAAAAAATACATTTACTTAAAGAGTTAGCAAAGCATAAGTTGAAAAGCTTGAAAATACATTTTTTTTCTTTGCTGATGATGCTGCATTCATAGCTCACTCTGCCTAAGATTTTCAGAAAATTCAGAGTTTATTTTTTTGTCTGCTTGCTAAGATTTTTAGCCTTACCTTTAGTATCTGAAAAATTTACGCTCTAAGACACATATCGGAGGCAACAATAGGTTCCTTATGGGAGGCGCAAACTAAAACGGCAAAAATAGACTATTTCACTAAAAATCCATCTTCTCCTACGTTTTTTGAGATAACTACCTCAAATTTTTAGGAAAAGTTCCTTGATATATTTAGAAAATTCTGTAGGAAGAAATTTTCTAAAAATTAAAAAATAAAAACTTTAAATAAAAAATACACAAAAAAAACAGTTTTTTTTTATTTTTTTTGTTATAAAATTTTCATTTTTTAATTTTTTTAAATTCTGTTCAGATTTTTTTAAATATTGCAACGAAAATTTTCTGAAAATTTGAGGTAGTTAACTCGAAAAACGTAGGAAGAGATAGATTTTTAGTGATTTCTAGTTATTTGCCGTTTTAGTTTGCGCCTCCCATAAGGAACCTATTGTTGCCTTGGACTTTGACCGGCCATATCTCAAAAATTATTTTGAATTTTTAAAATCTGTAAAAAGCATCTTGTAGCTTAGTAAAAACTATGTAAAATAAGATCAAAAACTAAAAAAAGGTTTTTACCCCCCTATGCCCTTAATACCTTTTACTTACAATGTCTACATTATATCATTAGAATTGGATGAGAACAAAAGATGACAAAGTGTTAAGATGTACTGGTTACACCCCTATGTAATTTACCTTCAGCCACCATGAACTTTGCTGGTTTGGTCTTGTTCAAGGCAAAAGGCAAATTCTAAACTATGCACAAATCAGCAAAATGGTTATCAGCAAAAGCACCAACTCTGTGTTTTTAAGATGTGTGCAATAGGATCCTTATAAAAAGGCAACTTTTGAGTTTTTACCTCAAAAAGTCTTTATGTTTTGCAAATATCACAACACCCTGTGCAAATTTTTAGATGGTTTGAAGAAATTTTTAAGCTGACAAATTTTGATTTTCTGATTATTTTACATGTGGCAATTATCACAAATACAAATTGTGCAGAATTTAAACAATTTAACAAAAGTTTCCTCAAGGAACTTTTTGATTTTATAAAAAAACATTTCAAAAAGTTAACAACAAGTACCTCTGTGACACTTTCTTTAAATTTTCTTAAACTCTGCACAACATGTTTTTGAGATAATTGTCACATGTAAAACGTTATGCAATTAAAACTCAAAGGTCACATTTTTTAGGTCTCATTCAGATTGCACTGGGGTTCATTCAGAAAATAAAAATATTAGAGCATGAAAGTTTCTTCAAATCATGTAAAATTTTGCATAAGATGTTTTTGTTATAATTGCCATATGTTAAAAAATTTTGAGCTGAAAAGTTAAAGGAAGCCTTTTTTATAAGCACTCTAGTGTGCAAGTGTAACCTAAAGAGCTTGAATGTCAGTACTGTTGCATAGGACGAGCTTGCTAATCATACAAATTTAGCAATAGTTTGTATACAAAAGACTAAAAGAGAGAGAAAAGTTATAATTGAAATAAAAGAAACAGATGAAAAATTAAAGATCAGAATGATTTATTTTATAAATATTTATTTCAAAATTACTTTATACTTATTTTATCAAAAATTTTGTTGCATCACTTTATTTGTCTTTGTATGTATTGTTTTGTATTCTGTACTTAGTTGTTTACTTAATTGTAGGTCAACCCTTGATCAATCAGAATTACATGTTTTTGTCATCTTTAATAGATTAATTTTAGGTAAAACATGATAATTTTTTTTTAATATAGTGTGAATTTTTGGATGATAACTTATGAAAAAAATTAAAATTATGAATATAAGTAAGTTTCATATTAAGTTTTTTTATAACATATCTTAAAATTTATGGAAGGTTTGCTTTGGACAAGAATTTACAAGAATTACAAAACTTTGGACAGGAAATTACACTTTATGTTTTACATAGTCAATCTTTACCTATTGCAACAATAATGTTTTTTAGGCAAGAACGAGTGTGCTACATTTGTTTAATTTTATCTAACCTATTAATATTTGACATATAATTGTCCAAGTGTAAACTAAAAACAAAAACTATCTTATTAAATAGTGCATGAAAATAAATAATTAATATGTTTTTATTAATTTATAAAAGTTAGGGAAAACTTAGAGCTTGAATTTTGTAGTAAAAACTGTTCAGAATTTTAGTTTAAATAATTTTAACAGATAAGACTGATGACCAGGAATTTTCAATGAATGACACAACCAGGCCATATCTTAATTACTTTACCATAAAACATGTGTAATGCTTTTAATTAGATTGAATTTTCGTTGGTGTTCGTTGTTCTAAATTTTTAGAAACTTTAAAAACTTGCTACTGTACTACAGGTAGATAAGTTACCGTAGAGTTTCAGTCTAGGGAAGGGCAACATAAGGTACGGCTAGCCGGATCTTGCCCACGAGCGAAAATTACTGTCCCAATAAATGTTACAAAACTAAGGTCAAATTTTACCCAAGAAAGGTAAAGTTTTGGCCCGCGAGCGCGTAAATCTTTAGTGCTTAATGAAATTTTTAGTTAAACACTAGATCAGGGTTTCCCAAAGTGGGCGATATCGCCCCCCTGGGGGCGATTTTAGTAATTCAGGGGGCGATAATTAGTAAGGGGGCGAAAGGGTGGGCGATAACCAGTAAGGGGGCGAAAAGGGGGCGATTTTAAAATTTTGGGTTGTCATAAAATTTATACTTATTATCTTACTATTTTACGAATTTTAGCTTGCTATTAAATATTTGACCCTGAGGTAAAACTTTAGCAAAAAAGTTTATTGTGTTGATGTAAAATATAGAGAAAAAATCAAGTACTTATGACTCCTACTTTAAAGTTAATTAAATATTTTTAATTATATATTTTCTTATTTAACAATTACATAGATCATAGACGATCGGAATTCCTCTCACTATTTTTTAACCTTACATATATATTATTTAGGATCATAAATGGTTTGTAAAAATCTATGTTTTCTATATTAACTATCACCTCATGATATTTCCAATTGTTTTTTGAAAAGTCATTAAGTTAGACATAGAAATAAAACTATGCAGGGTTGCCAATTTACCTAGAAAAAACCTGGAATTTGACAACTAAGGCAAAAAAAAATCTAAAAAATCTTGAATTTTTAACAATTTCAACATATTAAGTAGTAAAATTTCGATTCGACACCAAAAAGCTATCATATAGATAAAAATATGGATCCCTTCGTGGCAGATCTTTTTGAAGTAAACGACTCACAGGAAACCTTCTCAGACTTACAAACTGACTTTGAACTTAAAGTAATTTTTTCCAAAGAACGATATATAAGCTTTTGAACTCAACAAAAACTAAGGCAAAAGTATCCAATCATTTTAGAGGAATTAGATTGTTGTGTATAGTTTTTCCTTCTAGCTATAATGTTGAGAAAGCTTTCAGTTTAGTTATCAACATCTTGAGCAAAATATCTAATCTAGATATTTGTATAGGAGGTGACTTGAGGCTTTATTTGACTGATTTAGAATCAGATTAGAAAAACTTGCAAGCATTCATGAACCTTATCCTTTCGCATTATATTAGAATTCAGTAACATATGTTATTTTATTTATTTATTTGATCTTTTAAAATACTTCTTATTTAACCTGGCTTGTATTGTATTTAAGTAGTCTTTTTATATTAAAATTCTTTTAAGTTATTTATTTTATAACAGGTTTGCATAATGCCTAATAAATATTAATTACTGTAGACTTTCTCTCAAGTTCGCACTTTTTGCCCGAAAAAAAGTGCAAATTTTTATTTTCTTAAATTTAACTTGAATAAAGTCTACTACTAACTAAGTTTAATAAAACAAAAAATACACAATATTTAATAGCTTATATAGATCTTTTTTTTTTATGAATGTTTGTTTTATGTTTTATTGATTTCATGTTTATTCATAACGTTATTGCATATAACATGTTTAAATTTATCATTTTGTAAAAAAATGGTAATAACTTTTGAGTTTAAACTTTTTGATTTGGTTCAAAGTGCGAACTGAAGAGGAAGTCTACTGTATTTATAAAATGATTTATGTTTTAAATATGTCAATAGCTTTGTTTTGACCTGATTAATTTTGTAGTTTATATTTGTCGATTTACATTACACTAAAAGTTTTTATTGCATAGAGGTCAAAGTTCTTGTTTGAAAGAAAATTATTTGACATATTTTTGTTATTACTTGCTTAATCTGTATAATTAAAAAAACCTAGATAACCATTAAAGTTTTTATTTCAAAAATTATTTTTCGTTTAAAAAAAGTATAGATTTGATGTCTCTATTTGAAATGACTTCAAATTTTTCATTTAAAAGATTATTAAACTCAAATTTATTTTCTAACTTGGTTTATTATTGTTAGTAAATCTATATATTAAATAATTTTAAACCATTAATACAACTGTTCTTTGTTCTATCTTATTTTTTAATAAACTAGCAATTAGAACATGTTGTTTGTTTTAATAGTTCAACACTAGCTTTTAGTTTTTCACTATTTTCTTCTGTTAAATTATTATAGGCTAATAACTAGAGAAAAAATAAAATTAAACCGTATTAAATAAGCCATCAAAAAGACTGCTACAGTTACAAAACAAAGTTTTAACATAGTTAAAAAAAAATTTAATTGATTACTTTCTGTTCACAGAATTAACTGTAAACATTTGATTTTTTTTAATTCATATTAAGAAAAAAAACGTTAAAATTGAGGTTTAGTTTCCTAAAGGTTATTCCAAGTCAAATACTATTTAATGGTATTCTACTACAATACATATAGTTTAAAAAGTTTAAAATTAAATTTTTAATATTTCAACTAACTTACTTATAAAATATCTTAGCATTGAAGTTAATAAATTTACTGCATTAACAGAAGCTATTGATAAAACCACTTTTTATGAGATAATAAACCAGTTGGTGAAACTTCCCAAAACTGGATCGTGTTTTAATATTTATTTTATTGTGTGTAAAATAATCTGTTCATTCTTTTATAGTTTTTTAATCTCTGGTATTTAAATTTAGAATATGCTTATTTATAAAATAACTCAAGTACTTTGTGCGGCTTAAATAAGTTACTTAGTACTCACTTCTAAATGTCCAAAATTCGTTAAATGAGAGATAATTATAATGGCAGGTTTCAGTTAAGATTTCAGATGGGTAACATACGGTCCAGATCCAATCAAATTTCGACCCGCTAAGTAACTTGAAAACTACTTGTGCAAAATAAACAAGAGTTAGTTTTTGATGCTTGTGATTTTGAAATACACTTTTAATTTGGTGTTCAGTTACTTTAGAATTTACTAGATCACAATAATAGTAAATCATTTTATTACAATTGTGCTCAAGCTTTTTAATTTTCTATATGTTATTTTTTTAAATTATGCAGCCCGCAATTACATTTTTTTTAAGAGTTGAAACAAGAAAATATTTTTTAGTAAATATGAACTGCTGACTACAAAAGTTGTCCACCACTACCCTAAAAGTTTCATTAGTTTCAAAACAATTCATATTTGATCAGGATTGACTATTGATTACACAAGGCTTTTTAATATTTAAGTATTTTGTTACACTTTACTGGGCTTATAAGAAAACAATAGTAACTTATTTTCTCAAGCCCTGTAAACTACTTTGAACACAGCCCAAAAGTGCGTGCATAAGAAATACCAGACTAAATTACATTTAGAACACAAATTTTTTGGCTTAAAAGTTTGTACTAAAAGAGAAAAACTACTTTTTAAAATCGTGGGGGGCGATAATTTTTAAGATTTCTGAAAAGGGGGCGATTTAGGAAATGAGTTTGGGAAACCCTGCACTAGATGTTCTGAGATTTGAAATGAAGAGAAATAAAAGATCTTGGGTACAAACTATGAGAGATTTAAAACTTACATGTAAAAAAGGTCACATAAAATTAGCATATTGTCGACATGAATTTGATAATTTAGTAGTTCTCCTAAATTAATTGAACTTTAAATGCTTTAGCCCGCCGAGAACTAATTTTTCAACATTTGGCCTGCCAACTAAAAGTGCTTTTCACATTTATCTTACTTAGTCAGTTAAACACAGTTATTTAGTTTAGATAACAAGTTTTAATAAAATAAGCAAAGGTATAAGCAGTTTAAAAGTTTAAACAACTATTTAGCTTTAAATTATCGAGAATAATTTAACTAAATTAAATTATTTTACTAGAATTTTGTTACAACATTGCTTTGATCTGTACAAATCACAAGCAGATACACTGTTGGCAATAACCTCGTTTTTATTTGTTAATAAAACAAAGCTGTTATAAATAAAGAAACTTTATTTTCTAGCAATTAAATTGTGCTTTATTCGTTAAGTCTCGGTGTTAGTCGTTCTAAATATACTAAACAACATATTTCACAACCGCTAAATTTACAAAATCTAAAATTAAGGAAACGTTGAATACAAATATCAACAAACATTTTAAACTTAACTTATATGTATATATATTAATTTATTGATTATGGTATTGTTAACTTGTTCTAATTTCATTATTTAAGGAAATTTATATTTCAGTTTTAATAACACCGATTTGCACAGTACTTTTCTTTATTGAACTAACATATATTTCGCTGTGTTAGACAAGTTAACACAGTTCCACGGAGTTCTGAAAAAGTTTTAGGCACTATAAGAAAAAAAAAAGATAAAGCATCTGTGTTTACTAATTTATAATCCATAGTTACTAAAGATTACTATAAAATAATAGATAGAATATGTATGTATATGTATTTTACATGCCGACCCGATTTTTTTAATTTTGAAAATGGAGTAGACAAATAAACATTGATATAGAATTATACAAACAAACTAAATTAAAATAAAATAGTATGCATCTATTATTTTATTAGAGTTTAACATTTTTAAAGCTATATAGGTAGGAGCAGTACAAATTCTATAATATTTGTGTTTATAACTTATAATAAATGGATTATATGACGTATAAAGTATCTACAATTTAATAATTATCTATAATAACTACAGCTTATATTTTTGTAAACGCAAGTATTCACCTGCTTTAATTTTATCATTTTCTTGCAGTACTTTTTTTTATATGACTCCGTAGAACTGCTCCGTAGAACTGTGATAAACTGTTTAACATAAAGAAACATATGTTAGTTCAATTTAAAAACAATAATGTAGAATTTTTTTATATTAAATATTCCGGCGAACTTGCCTCGCTAGAAACTGTATTAAGAAACCATTATCTGAATTTTTCAATATCTAATTTAGTTGTATTTATTTAAATGTACTATGTTTAAATCAACAAAACTAAAGCTCAATAGATAATTCAAAATCATTAAAAAAAATTATATATTACAAATATTAAATAACACTTGTTTATAAGTAGATATAAATAAATTTTCTTTTTTTTTCAACTTTACCCACAAACGGTCGCTTCAGTACTTTGTACTTAACCCTCTGCTTGGTTAGTTCTTAACAGCGGTTTCACGCGACTATGCCTGCCTGATGAGTCCTTATTATGACGAAACCGGTCGTAGGTTGTCTCGGATGTTATTGATCTTGCGGTAAAGTTCATTAATTGTTATAATTAGTATTTATACAGCTAAGTTTTTTTAAATTTCTGAATTTATATATTATTACTTAATTTAAGTATAAGTACCTATCTAAAAAAAACACTTAACAAAACTCTCGCCAATTTAATATTAATTTTTCTCGATACCCGGTAGAAGTGTATAAATTTTAAAGAAAATAAAGATTTGTACTACCGGATAGACATAAAGTAGTGTAAAAAAGGAACTATACTACAATGTTTTAAAATAACTTAAACAGCATATAGATTATTTTTGTGCTGTTTTATCTATTGAGCTACTAATAAAATTAAGAAAAATTATTGAGAACATTATTTAAAGATGTTATTGAGAACAAAAGTTATCTACTTATATTTACAAATATAATGTTTTTTTTTGTGTATACACTTCGATTTAAAAAATCTAACATATTAAAATTTTTAAAAGCATTTACTACTAAAGATTATTTTTTGTATATTTATTTCAAGTTTTAATAAAATAAAACACCGTTTTAATTTAATTTCAAAAAAAAACTACCAAAATCTTAAAGTTATGAAAGTATTACTATAGTCTGGTAGTAAATAATAAACTAAAGGTGGTAATAACATTTACTTAATGTTTTATAAGTTGATTATCCTCGAATTAAAGTATTAGTTTTATTTTTGCATTGCTTAAAAAATAAAAAGCTATACTACAATTTTTTTAATTTGAAGTAAAAAATGGTTAACCAGTTTAGAACTTAAGTTTTGAAATGCTAACTACAAGACTTATTTATACGGGAACGGTTAAAATATGCACGAAGGGACACTTTTGCAAGAAAACTTTTTTGCACGAAGAGACATTTTTGCACAAAGACACTTTTGCACGAAGAGTCGTTTTTGCAGGAGAGTAAAAAATAAATAAAATAAAAAGTAAAGTTTAAAAAAACCAAGAAAAAATAAATAAAAAGATAGACTAATAATATAAAAAGTTACTGACCAAGGGTAAGGGTTAAGGGTAACCGTGATTGAATAAAAACCTAATAAATATTATTTTTAAAAAGTAAGAATAAAAAAACTAATAAAAGTTGATTAAAAAAAAATATATATATATATTACCGACCGAGGTTAGGGGTATTAATAATAGTAAACAAAAATAATTTAAAAGTTTTTTTAATCCGTGCAAAAATATTCCTTTGCGCAAAAGTGTATTCTTAAAAAGCGTATTTGTGCATATTTGACCCTTCGTGCAAAAGTGTTCCTTCGTAATATTTAGACTCCTACCCGTTTATAAACGCTTGGGGTAACTATGTAACTGCTTTTTTAAAAGTTATAGAATTTTCTTTTAGTTAATTTAAAAATCTTCATATTCCTTAAATTTATGGTAAAAATTTTTCAATAATTAATTTAAATCTAAATTTTATTGCTTTCATACAAAAATTTACATTGTAGGAGTTTAAAGAAATAGTTCTGCTTTAAATATCTCAACACTATAGGTTTTATTTTAACTAAGTTTTAAAAACATTTTAAAAATAAATTTAAAAATGTTTATTGAAAAGGATTAAAGTACCTATTTTAAAGAAAAACAGAATATTATCTGTTAAGAGTATTTTTTGTTTTATTTTGTAATATGAAAAAACACCAAACATGTATTACTTCTAACAATTTTAAAAAAGTTTTACGGCATGTATTATCTCAAAAAAGGTAGACTAAAAGTATTTTCAAACAAAAAATCAAAACTTGAATTGATATAGTGCATTCTATTTTATTTTTAGAGACTTAATATTTTTGAAAATCACTGTTTGTTTTAAAAAAAAACCATAAAAAGCCTGAAACTTTTTTTCCATAAACCACTTAATACTAACAAATGACTATTTAACCAATATTTTTTCTATTCTTGTTATAATATAATTATTGGTTACAACATTTGTTGTTTGCTGTTGTTTCCTATTGAAATTCCTAACACAATTTTAAGAGTGAGTTAAAAGTTTTGATTAAAAATGTTAATTGAAGTAGCGACACAAATACTGAATTTATCAAGTCTGCTATCTACGGTTAAAAAGGAAGTTACCCATGCAAGAGGGTGATCCTTAAACCTAAAGATGAACCTTTTTCATCAAATATTACTACAAGTAGGACCTGTCGATGTTCATCAGGAAATTAGTGTTCTTGATGAGAGCTTTCAAAATCCGGTCAGGGAAGTTAAGCGTTATTCTTACCAAGTGACACGGACATGTAGGGGCAAAACTATTATAAGGTTTAAAATGTTTTTCAATGAAAAACTGGAGCCAATAAGATTCTGGTTCAAGGTCAGCCTTTTTTTCTTCAGATGACGATATGGAGGTCGACGCGAACAACGTCGTCATTGAGAGCTACGACGAAATGGTCTTTCGAAAACTAAGCAGCAAGTTCAGAAGGCTCTTGGAAAGCAAAATTAGCTCTAAAACTAACGGTTTTCACACAGATCTTGATAAGATTGAAACGAATATTGTTCAAATTTTGCAAGAGGGATCGTGAACAGTTAAGGGTGGGTACAAAAGATTCAATGAAAAGAAGGAAGAATTTATTAGAAAGACCGCCAATCTCAGAACAGCCTAGAAATCCCATCAAAATGAAAGAGCTGTAGAAGATCAACGATTGGAGAATGTCACTGAAGATAAAATTTAGGAATTATCTAAAATCACAAAAAATTGAGAATGTCACTTTAAAATCTGAAAGTTATACGAAAGCTTAACAACTTGAAAAGGCCAAGAAAAGTGTTGATTATGATAACCTGTAAATTATTAACTGATTTCTCGTTTGATTGATTATTTACAACTTTTTTTTTTGTTTTATAATTTGTTTTGCAATCGACATAACTTACTTCAAGTGCATATATATAACGTATTAACTTTATGGTGAGTTATAATTCCACAATAAAGAGCTCAACTGAAAAGGAGCAAAAAAACATTAATTAGACAATTTCAAATTAAGAGTTTTTATTTTACAAAGTGTTTCATGCAAACGCAATGATCACAATATAAAAGCTCTATATAGTAAGACAGACAAAGTTATATATACTACTATTAAGTGCTAACAATCACCACTAGTTACATAGATATAACCTATAAATGCAATTACTTCTGCTAGAAATGACTTGTTTTGATTAGTTTAAATAAATTTTGTTTGATGGAATATAATGATAGTTACTTTGTAAATTCCTTTATAAGTTTTTCGTAAATAAACTTTTAAAGGTTTTACTTAATATTTATATATGTATATTTCTATATATACAACAAATAAATTTTTCGACACATACATGTGTTTTAATCAATAAACTAAACACAATTACTACATATCTTAGAATTGTTATGGTTTGAAATACGTTTTAACAACCGATACAGTTTCTGTACTAGTCAATGATTTTCGATCAGTAGAAAAGTAATGCTTTAATTAATCATTGAAGCTCATACTTTAGTATGTTGTCTATGTACATTAGGACAATTACACAGGTTTTTAATTTGTTTATAATTTTAATTTATCTACTCATTCTTTTTTTAAAAGTTCTTCACAAAATGCTATATAAATGTAAATAATGTAATAAATGTAAATGTTTTACTTTTTCTATTTTCAACTTTAAAATACTTATTCTAAGGATAGTTTCAAGTAAATATTTTTTACAGTTCACTTTAAATAGAAAAACATTTTCTCAAGTTTGTTATGTTTCAACATACTTTAATTAAAAAATGCTTTGAATTTATCTTGATAAATCTTTAAAAAAATTTTAGATTTTTATTGTTGCAGTCGTCTATACTAAACTAATTAAGTTTGATACATCATAAAAAAGAATTTAAAACTAAATAACCGTTTTAGCTATTTTTAACTCTACAATCATAGCTCCACTTAATCGTTTTTTTTTATGTTATTTGTAGGTTATTAGAGTAAAAGCTATTTAACTTGTGTTATTTGATTTAGTTTAAGTTAAAAGTTTTTAAAAATTAAATTAGTTTTATGTAATATTTCTACCTAGTTTAATTTGAAAAATTATTTTTAGTATTGACAACAGTAACAATTTAAAAGTTAAACTGTTATATACTTGTTTTAACTCTGGTAAACTGTTCTAACATCTATTTAAAGTATAATTTGTTTAATAAGTTGTAGAACATTAAGCGCTTTGTAATTTTACATAATAAGGAAACATTGTCTTAAATGTTAATTCCTTTTTTCTTTTAGATCCGATATTTCTGAAAATATTTTGCCCACAACCTGTTTTGTGAAATGAAAAAAGTTTTTTTAATAATTTCAAAAATTTGTAAAGTTTTATATAATGAATATACAATACTCCGTTATTAATACATAAAATGTATGAATTTATTTTTTTTTTCTAATTTACACTTGAGTTCTTTTTAATAACTTTGTACACTAATACATATCATGTGTAAAACCATATTTTACCTCTTTTAATGCAGAAGAAAAACGGAAGCTCATAAAAAATTATTTAACACGTTTTAATCAATACTACAGGTGTGTAAAGCTACACGGAACAACAATAAGTATAAATTAACGATTAAAGTTTAACATTTATAAGTTTTTTAATCTTTGTCAGCATGATTTAAAAACAATAATAATTTAATAATTAACTTCTTAACAAATATAACGCTTTATTTTACAACTATTCTAGTTTCTGGAAAATATTGGTTAGCTAAATTACCTTATAATGCCGCTAAGGACTTGATAAAAAAGTTGATAAAATTGACTATTGTATTTGCTACTATAGAAATAGTATAATGTAATTCAAATTTTAAAATTTAAACTCAGGAAAAAAGTATCAAAAAATATTTTACAAAGCTTTTTAATATTTCTTATTACAATAATTTTGCGTATTGCACAACTTTCATTGATTACGTTAAATAAAACTTATATTATTTATTCCATCTTTAAAAATTACCTAGTAAGAGGAAAATAAACTTTAGTTATTAAATTTTTGTACATTTTATAAAACATTAAAATTGAATTGTATTTAAGTCTTTGTTTCCCATATAATATTTAAGAACATTTAACAACTTTTTCTCTATAAGTGAATTTTTTCAGCATTATTGAAGACTTTAATGTAAACAAAAGAAAAAAAAAGTGTTTTGAATAAAAATTAAGACAGTTTTTAATGATTTTTACTACACATAGTATTTGTTAAACTGGTATAAAATGTTCAATTTTTTCTTAAAAATAACTGACTACAAACTACTTCTAAAAATCTGTAATTAAAAAGATAATATTTCTGTAATGAGCAAGTTTGAAAATTTTGTTAACTATGAAAAATTTCTGATAAATAAGTTTAAAGGAAAACCGTTATATGTTGAAACCCTTGAATTGTATAAAGTACAGAAGTCTTCTGATTGAGTTAGAACTTAAATTAAGTCCATTTTTTTACTTAGAAATCCTTGTACAAAATAAGTGATATTACAATATAGACGATGATAACCGTCATTTATTCTAAGATTGAGAACAGCAAGTTGTAATAAAGGATAAGACATCAGATGAGGATGAGCAATTAAGTGTAAAAAACCCGATAAGGGTAGCAAGCTAGCGAGATTGTGGATAACGTTCACAAAAAATTAATTCTAATTTAATTCTTATTAGAAATTCAAGTTGATGTTGACAACAACTATGGTATGCCAAAATCCGTATTTAATAATCTCCAAAAGGTTTCGGAAAAAACTTGCAGACAAAAAATTTTAAATGCTAGACCAAATTACTTTAACATGCATGTTTTCAAGATTATCTAAAGTTTTGCTAACATAAAAATTAAGCATAGCAAAAAAAATTTACTACATGGTGTATAAAATGTTTAGTGGCTATTTATAAACCAACTTATTTAAAAAAAGTTAAATTAACTTATAACTTTTTAAAACTCTTATGATATCATTTTTTCAATTTAAAAATATATAGTCGTGATTAAGTTTTTTAAAATTTAAGACAAATAAATAAAAACATACATTCTGAAGCTATAACTTCACTTATTCAAAAGCGTTGGAATGACTTTTATCAATATTTTTATTTTAAAGTAGAACATTATTTTGATTTTACTTCAACTTGATATCATAAGGATAGTTTTAAAGAAAACTTAACAAAATAACTTGAAACTGTTTTTTTAAATGCTTAATTTTTGTTTCTTACTTACGAGTATATTGTTGATTGATTTTATATTTTAAAATAGACCAAAAACTAAATTTCTTAAACGTTTTTGTTTATCTATTTATTTTGTTTAACACCTTATGTTGTAGCAAAATTACTTTACTGCAAGATATTAAATATTTCTATTGACCTAAGTATTTTTTTCAATAATCTTAAACAATTTGTTTTAAATTAAATTTAAAGTTTATCAAAAAAACTTAAGTATATAAAAAATTATAAATAACATACATTAGAATTTTTTTTTTAATTTCGATATTTCAGCATTCTTCATAAAAAACTCAATAAATATTTTAAACAGTTTTATACTGTAGTTTACTTTATTTTCCCCTTTACACAAACAAACTTAAAAATTAATTATTTATTCACCGAGTTAAAAAAATTTACAATACAAAAATTTTACCTTCAATAAAACAAAAATAATAATATAGCTTTGGAAAAACTATAGAAAACAATTTACTTTTCAAATAAAAAAAACTCTGTTAGTATTTAATTGTTTCACTAAAATACAACAGTTAATAATAAATAAAATAAAGTAAACTTCATAAAAAAAACTAATTAAAATAAGTATTCTTCAGCTTATAAATTCAGCGCTTATAAATTCAGCGTTTTAAGTTATTAAAAACTTTAGATTTTCTTAAAAATTCTTAAGTAACTATTTTTCTTTTCATTATTCTATAGTTTGTAAAATATTTTATATGACATAGAAGATAATCATTAAAAAATACATTATTATCAAAATCATCATAAACTAACACCTTTCAAATATAGGTGCATGAAGACATCATTTTAAAACAGTTAAAACCATAACCAACTATTTCAAATAGAAAACAAAAATATGTTTTTTATCTGGCATAAAAAAAAAAATTAAAAAGCATAGATAAACTTAAAATACTTGTAGATAAACTCATTTATGGCTTGAGTTTTATTAACATAGAAACGTTTAAAACTTTAAGACTGTCAATTTACGATAATGTCTTTGTTAATCTAACTTTAAAAAAAAAGTTAATTTTTACCTTAATTTCTGTTTTTTTTTAACAAAGAAATGTGCTTTATCCTAAAGCCATTTTCATTACCAATAAGTAAAAAACAAACCTGATAGTAATTATAAGAAAAAAAATTCATTGAATTTAATCTATTTGCAGCAAAATAATTAATTTCAAAATATAAAAAAATTAATAGTATAGAAATTCTAGGTAGATAAAATGTCACGTATGGAAGCTTTAGGACGAAATGCATAATAAATACAACAAGAAATATTTGGCAGCATTAAAGTTTATTAAAACTTAAGAAGGTTTTTCTTTCAATGCCTTCATACCGCGGTAACTCAAGTATGTATTCCAAAACAAGTTGATAGTTTGCAAAAACAATATTCTGTGAAAAGTTAGGAATCGTTTAGAACATAAATAAATTTTGTAGTGATTTAGTCAAAATTTATTTAATTAATAAGATCATTAAAACTTCTGAAAATTTTTTAACTTTAGTTTTTTGTTTACTATAAAAAATTTTATATTTCCTTATGTCTCTTTTTATTATACAAGTACTGTAAAAGTTTTAACAGTTTTTTGTTATTCTTAGTTTGATTAAACTTATGTGCGCAAAATATTCATGCTGCTGAATACTACACGTAAAATAAAAATATATAAATTAAGATATTAAAATTTTCAAAAAGACTGAGTAATTAATTCAATTAAAATACTCTCAATTTTAAAAACTTCGTTAAGTACTTGTTCAACTTAATATACTGATATACCACTAATATTTAAAAATATAGTTTTTCACAATAAAAACCAACTAATTCTGTAAGTCGCATTAAATTTTACCTGAATTGATAAGGAATAAACATGAAGTTTACACATTGCATAGGGCCCCAAAACTGCAAAATAAAAATCAATCAAATTTATTTAATATTTTACATTAGCTTAAACTAAACACTATTGTAATTTCAAACTAAATAACTATTGTAATATGGTAAATTGTTAGTATTTAACTTATAGGTTAATTTAAAATTTACAAAAGCTTAAAGCAATATCTAAACTAATTTAATTAACTTGTTTTCAAGAGAGCCAGTTTTGCGTAATTTACCACAAAGTAAAGTTTAGAAATACAAAAACTAATTTGTAACAATACACATCAAAGTGCGGTTGAAGCTACTAATTTATAAAAACTATCACCTTCGAGCCTATAGAAAATGTATAATACATGCTTTAAAAACGTTACGAGCATCTTAAAACCAAAAAAAAAGTTTTCTGAAAATTTAGAGACACTTTGTTTTGATAAAAATTCGAAAAAATAAATTAACTAAAAATTTAAAGAAATTTTATTTTGAAAAATATCTTTATAAAACAATGTTTCATTTTATTAAAGATCTTCAGTTCCAATAAAAGTATGATTTAAACAGAATAGTATTTAAAAAATTTTAAACTAAAACAACTAACACTCCAAGCTTTAAGTTGAAGTTCGCTGTACAAACCCCAAAATCTATCTGCAATTGTTTGTAATTTCTCACCGTGTAATAATGGGTGCAAAATAGTAAAACCGGAGACGAATAAGGGTGATGTTATCATCTGAAATATAAAACTACTTTAGCTATTGTAGAAATTAGGTAAAAAACTAAAATATCTAAGAAATAAATAACTTTCGAAAATTACTACTAATATGTATAAAAGTTTATAACTTTTTATTAAAATATTTTTAAAGAGTAACGAATATGTTCTAGAAACTTTACTAGGTCTATGTTAAATAATTAACTAATAAAATAAATATGTTTAACTTCATTTATAAATAAATGACTTTAATTTTTTGTCATATATTCCCGCCATTAGCGGTAGAGAGATTGTTATTGTTATTTTGAAATATTATTTTTTCCAGTTGTTACTAGATTTTTGCACTGGAAATTTTTAAATAAAGTCTATAAAATTGGATTTACTAGTTGTTTAAAATAATACATTATTATAAAATATATAGCAAGTCACATATTATTAACACTAATAAAGTGATATAAAATTTATATCAAAAATAAGAATGAATCCTGAAAATTCAAGAGTATTTCTGAAAACTAAAAGTTAAAGCAATTAGCTAGGAATCGTGGCCAAGCTCCCTTAAACGTCCTTGAAGGTAGCACCCCATACCACGATGGGGCTACACTTTAATGTTACTAAATTATTTAAAGTTTAGTGTTTAAGTTTTTTAAAATCATCAAAATTTTATTGTTTGTATATTTAGTAGAATAACAAAATTAGGTTATTCATTAAATGCATTTTCTTGTGATATATGCCTGCTTAAAAAAGAATAAACATTAAAATAAACATTTTGCAAAACAATGTTTACATAAGTAAATTATTATCACTATTTTCTTTTATTTTTTTTATACGTTTGGGGCATTGTAAAAAATTAAACTAAAAGTTAACAACTGTTTATAATTACTCAAGTTAAAAGATCTAAACTAAAAAGTAAATTTTTCATAATTTTAATGTCTTATTTTACTGATTTTTATATTTAAACGTAGAATATGTTACAAAAAAATTTAATTGAAAATAAAAGACTAATAAAAATTTCAAACTTTAATTAAATTTAACAGCTTCATTGTAATTACTTACAAAATTTTATTTTAATGTTTTTATAAGGTACAATTTACATTTTAGCTCAAACAATAAGTATTTTTTTATTTGAAAAATTGTTTGTAAAACACTTAATGCCAGTATACACATTAGAAAAGTCATTTTGGTGAATTTAAAAATAAAATTGAAACAAATTTACAGCACTACATTTTAAAGTTTAAACATTCTTTAGAAAAAAGTATTAAACTTTGTTAGTAAATTATCACATTATATACTTCCGCTTTATTTGATTAAAAACATAAAAAAAAATTTTTTAATTAATTTAAATAAAATCATTAGATTTAATTTAGATTTAAAATCTTAAATTTTATTTTATTTTTATTCTAATTTTTAATAAGATATTCTACGTTTAAAAAACGTCAATTGAGTTTATGACTTGTTTTCTTTTTTATTAACTACAAACCAACATTATATCCTATGAAGTATTTGCACAGTGACTACACACATTTACATTTTCTCCCATTTTAATATTGCCACATGATGCTAGATATACGTCGGTTGGCCTTGACCTACGCATATTTCACAACATGCGATTAATTTAAATATTTTTACAATTAAACCAATATATCATGCTTTCACTTGCTTGCTAACAGTGTATATGAATACTTGCTTGCTCTTACCTTATTCTGTATTAGTTAAAAGTCTTATGATATGTCATACTAGTTTTTTGATTTTTGATAATAGATCTTTATAATTATTAACTAACTTTCCTAGAGTTATTTCTAAAAGTTTAGTTCTATATTTCTATTATAATGAAAAAAACTTTTTACAACATTTTAACGGAAAACATTTTATTATTTTAAATTCATTAATATTTTAGATTTTAAAAAGTTAGTTTAATTTTTTTTAAACGCAGAACAAATCACTTGTCTTGTATAAAAAAATACTTTTTTAACTTATTTCAAAAAAATAAATAATATAAATTTACAAACTATAAAAAAAACTATAATATTTATAAATTTTTTTTGTAGAAGAAACTATAAATACTGCATGTTGTGAAAAAAAATATAGAATTTAGTTAAATTTAAAATATTTATGCTAAAATAATCATAGTTTTAAATGATTAGGAAGTATAAAGGGTAGTAAGTAATAGCATGTCTAAATTTCATAAAGTAAAAAAAGTAATTAATAAAAACTTTCTACAATAAAACAAAAAAAGACAAATAAGACAAGAAATCATTTACAAAAGAACTTTTAATTCTTCTAAAAATGTTATTGCTTAAAATTAAAAGTTAAAAAACCTATTTATTGATATGTTTTACTTTGATAATGTCTATGACTACTGACATGTTTACAGATTTAAGATAAAATTGTTTAAATAAAATTTAATTAACGATAGTTAATAAAAAAAATTAAAAAACTTACCACAAATAGACTAATTTTCATACATAAAATACTTAAAAGTATTACAACAAACATACTTGATCCATAGCAATTGCATAGTAAGGTTTTATTTTGTATACATGGTAAAATCTCATTGTAGTAGATCCTACTGGCCCCTACAAAATGTCATATAGTAAAAATTACTTTGGACAAAACATTTTAAAGCAGGTAAACTACCATAGGTTGTACTTGATTAAGTTTTTTTACACTAAGTTTTTTACCAATTTTATATTTTTTCAAACAATTTAAATTAAACACTAATAAATTTATAAAGATATATTCTTTAAATTAATATTTTTTTAGATTATAAAAAGATATTTTAAAACTTCATAAGAACATACTTTAATATTAAACTTATACTTATAGCATTTTAAAGCAGGTAAACTACCATAGGTTGTACTTGATTAAGTTTTTTTACAGTAAGTTTTTTACCAATTTTATATTTTTTCAAACAATTTAAATTAAACACTAATAAGTTTATAAAAAGATATTTTTTAAATTAATATGATTTTAGATTATAAAAAGATATTTTTAAACTTCTTAAGAACATACTTTAATAAATTAATATTAAACTTATAGCCCTATATAGCAAAAAACTTTTTTTTTGCTCTATAAGAAAAAATAAATAAATAAACTAACAAAAAAACAACATCCTAATGAT
>NW_028140344.1:0-29144 GCF_965202585.1 Thalia democratica | reverse complement strand
CAAGCAAAGATTCACTTCACTTTATTAAGAAAAAGTATTAGTAAATTGATACATATCGTTAAGAAAATCTAAAATAACAATTTTTGAAACAGTAAAACTTACATAAACCTTTTTTTTTTGTGAAACAAGAGAAATTTAAACTGTTTTCTTTGGTAATCAAGTATAAACCGTTTATAGTTTATTGATCAAGCTTACTTAAACAACAAATCAAGCAATAACTCATTGTAAATAACAATAAAGCTTATATAAACCTATTTTGTGAAACTATATATATTCAAACTGTTTCCTTAGGTGGTCAAGCATAAACCTTTTATAGTTTATTGATCAAGTGTACTTGTATAACAAAGCAAGCAACAATTCACTTAAGTTAATAACAGCTAAGTAAATGATATTAAGATGATTAAAAGATATTTGAGATGATACAGTAAACAAGTTTTTTGTATTGCATATATCTTACACAAAAATCTTATGCAGAAGTTTAAAAAAAATAAACTTATTAAATTTATAATTGTTTAGCTTTTAAAATAATGAAATTGTTTTAGCTTTAACGTACCATTTAATTACAATTTATAAAACATAACTTAACTTTAATTATTAAAAAATTACACTAATCATAACAATGTTACAATTTTTAAGCAACTCAACAAAAGCTAACTTAATAGAAACTTAATAATAAATAAAAGCTATTATCCAAGTCGGAAAATATAAGCTTTTATTCAATTTGTTAAATGACTTATAATTATTAAGCTATCAATGATAACTTTTGTGAAAATGAGCTTAGACCCCAATTAACTTTGATTATATCAAAAACAATAGTATTTTTGAAGTTATGTTAAAACATAAAATACCATTTTACAAGAGTATAGGGGAGTAAGGTCACTTTATTACAAAACTGACATCGGCTTTTATATGAAAGCTTGAAGTATAAACTTCAAGTAAATTTATAACCGGCATTTGAATGTGGGTTACTTAACTTAATAAATAATATAATTATAGTATATTTACAAACAACACTATAAATCATAATATGCAAAAAAAATATTAATTTAATTAAACTGATTTTAAATAATACTTAGGGCTACACTATATAAAACTAGGCATAACAAGAATGAACATATTGTATTAAAGAACAATTGCAAATTTTTTCAAATCTAGAGAGCCATGTAAAATAAAAAAACACTAAAAGGGTTAGAAACTACTTTAAATTTTATCAACATCTTAAAACAATTTAAAATCTCAGAGAAAGACATTTAAGATTGTTTTTCATAAAACAACACTACATTTTACTACTTATAAATCAAATAACTACTTATATTAAAACAACATTGTTTAAAAAAAACTTTCCAATAAACAACAAACAATAAAAATTGAACTACAAGTTAGCAGCAGGTGTTCTAGAATCATGTCACAGCCCAAACTCAGTATATATATGGCTGAACATAGCCTACAATAAGTTTCATCAGACTCATTCTCTCCTATTTGTAGCTTTTTTCTTTGTAATTCAATACTCAAATAAATTGAACAGCCAATGAAAGTGGTGTTTTCCATTACAAGTTTGTATAATATGGTAAAATTTTAATTTCAGCCTACAAACGATTTCATAAGACACTTTTCTCATAAGTGTAACTTTTTTTTACCTAATTTAGTACTCAGCTAAATCGAACAGCCAGTGAGCGTAGTTTTTTCCATTACAAGCTTGTATACTGTTGAAAAAAATTTAATCTTAGCCTTTGAAGAATTTCATCAAACTAATTTTCTTGTAACTGTACATTTCTTCTTATATAATTCAATACTCAATTAATACAAAAAGCCAGTGAAACTGGTGTTTTCCTTAACAAGTTTGTTTAATATGGAAAAAATGTTATCAATTTTTGGAATAAATTCATTTTAGTAAAAATTTATGAAACATATGGACCTTAACTTTTTTTAAGATCTTTTAACATAGTATTTAATAAAAATTAATGTTAAAGTTATTGACATCAAACTATTAGCAAAAAATTAATATTTAAAAATTAGTTTAACTTCAGTAACATATTAAAATTAAGTTTAAATTCAAGGTTTCATGTAAAAGTCAATACTTTTTTTGTTGTTACCCCATCTCCAACTGTAGAGCAGACTGTTGCAAACTTTAAAGTGTGCATTTTGTTACAATGTTTAATCATTTCAACCACAAATTTTTAACAACTACAACATAACAAAAGGGGTGGCTAAAAAATTCTGGACAAATTCATATATTGCAAATTTTACAGATATGCTTGAGTAATTTATTTTCAAATGTTTAAGTTTGGGTTAAGGTATTAGTTATAAGTAGGTATAACTATATTATTATTATATAAAATCAATAAGTATCATTAAAACCTTCATGTATGTATATATATAGCAGTGCTTCACAAATATTTAACACTTAAAATCCACCATAAATATAAAATAAAGTGAAAATAAAGTGATTTTCAACTATTTTAATCAACAAAAGACAATGGGACAAAAGTATTTTAAAAATACTGGCAAAAAAATGTTATATTTAATTTGTTTAGAAATATTTAGATTTTTATCACACTGACATTTTCATACAGAGTAATTTCAACTACAACACCAACATTTCCCTCTAAACTTGTTTTGAATGATCTCAGCATTTAGAAAAGCATTTGTTCAACTATCTTGATAATGTTTAAAAAGTTTTTTCAAGACAATACCAAAACGACACTTAAATAATTTTGTAGGAATTCAAACATAATCCAAAAATACTTTTACATTTAACATAATGAAGTTGTCTTTATAATTTAAATTTTACTTGATCAAAATTTTACAGTTATAACTTCTAGATATATCAAAGAACTTTTTTTCTCAAACTAAGTTCTTGAAAATATCAGGTACTTTTTATTAAAACTTTAATGATCTTATAACAAACAGCTCATAAAATTTTTTAATTTAAAAACTTTGAAAATTTAATATTAGTAATTTCCTATGTACTTATAAACTATACAGAGGAGAAAATTTAAATGTTTTATAAACAATCAAATAATAAGTAAACTATGAAGAAATATAAAATGAAGTAACCTCAGAAATTTCTGAAAATTCTCCTTTCAATGGCAACCTCAGTAATTATACTGAAAACTTTTTCCTTCCACTTATGTGTAATATTTTTTCCTCAAAGCACAAATTTTTATCTTTGCTGCAGTCTAGTGTTTGAAATAAAAATATTCTTGTATGAGGGCTGAAAATATTTCAAACACAGACTAAAATAAATTAAGTGACACAAAACTAAAAACTATCATTTAATGGAAATGTTCTTAATTCAAACACAGGACAAATGTTTTTTAGTTGTATAAAAGTTTTCAGAATTTTAAACAGTCTATCTCACAGATCGTTTTAATTTCTTAAGACTTAATAAACGAATATTTACATACTTTTTCACGCAGTTTAATTATTGAAGATAAGACAACTAAATAAATGTTAGGTAAAAAACAACAGCAAAGTTTAAAAATGTTAATCACGGTTAAATACAATTTAAATCCTGACTGAATAAGAGCTTCAAAAATTACAGGGAGATAACTGGTGATAAAATGAAAATTCAATAAAAAGTAGCTTAACCAAACTACTGAGAATCACGGTTTCAAGACTAAGCGAATATCGCCACACAATTATTCAACCATAAAATATTTAGTTAAAAGTAACAATAACTTATTCAGTATTCAGAATCTCTTTTTTTTAAGAAATTACGGCAACACTTTTAAGTATTTCTTAACTTTTTTTAAACCCTCTTGTAGGTGGTCCAAAATATTTTTAACTCATTACAGCTTTCCTTTTCTTTTTTGTTAATCCAGAACTTTTTACAGATTTTTTTAGTATTCTTGCCATGCCAGCTTACAAAACTTCAGTTAGTAAAAACAAATAAATAAGTTTTTTTTTTGGGTTTAGTTTTTTAAATGAATTTAATCTCATTTTATTATTTACCATTTTTCATTCCTTAAAAAAATCTTTATTTAACTTAGTACTGAACTTTGATTTTATATACCATTATATTTTTGCATAAGTTCTAACTTAAAACAATGTAGTATATATTAGGGCTGTTTGATATATCATCTACACATAAAAAACATCAAAAAAATCCATTTTGTTGTCTCAATATGTATGAAAATATAAAATATATTTTGGATATCTATAATTATTTATTAATTAGTGTTCTAAAAGACAGTAGTTAATTTTAAAAGCAACAATTAAAGTTTTACATTGCATACAAGGATATAATTAAAGTTTTAATGATTCACAAGTCTATTTATAAGATAACTTTTAATTAGAAAAATAATATGGAAAAGATTTTCAGTTATAATATCTTTTTATAATACTATTTATTTTAAGAAGTATTTTTTTATTGACTCTATATATTTTTTTTTAATTTTTACAGCTATTATTATTTACTCATTAAGGTATATAAGTAGTTGAACAGGTTTTCTTTTTGTTGAAACTAAAAGACTTAGTTAAAATTTCTAAACATTAAACTTTTTTTCACCAATAAAGAAAGTGCAACTTTTGCTTTTTGTTTACCACTCGATAACTGATTTGAATTTTTTGTTTGGTATTTACTACCATGTATACTTTCTAAAAGTGTGCACTGTGTGCATTAGATTCTGTCCAACACCAGTGTGATTTCAAATTCTAGCAGCTAGAAACTTATTATCTACCAATACCTTTCAATTCAACCTATATATTTTTGCTTTTTTAAACCTATGGCAAAAGGTTTCTAAAAAAATTTAAGTTAAATCCTTTTCAGTTAACAATAAATTTAGAACTAAAGTTAACAAAAAAATTGTTTGTTAACTTTTTATTAGCAATAAAATTTTAAAACGAGATATTTAAAAAGTAACCAATTTTTTTTTAGCTTCATTTTTTTCTTTTAATTAAGCACCGTATATTTATTACAACTATTTTTTTAATGTAAAAATTTATCTTTTTATATATATAAAACTTAGGTTTTAATAGTAAAAGTTTACTAAGGTTATTTAAATTTGTGCTTTTGAATATAATAAATAGAAACTTACCATATTTTATTATTATACTTAAAATTACTGATAAAATTAAAATTGATATTATGTAAAATTATTTTATGGTTATTGTTGTTTTGAATTTACAAAAAAAGTTAGTTTACTATTTTATGTGTTTTTTGTACTTGTTTACATTATTACTTTAGTTTGGTTAAACTCTTATATTTAGATATTTATTTAAAGTTGTAAAAACAGATAGTTTTAAATAAAAGGGCTTATTTATTTAATTCTTTTTCTTTGTTTTCAGCATAGTTTTTTTTATCTGTCACAGCTTTATTTTAATATTATATAAAATAGTAAAGCTGTGTTTGTTTTTATTTTCTTAATAGATTTAGTTTATTTTTTATTACTACTTTTTTATATAGTTAAAATAAATTAATAGTAGAATCCAAATTCTGAAAAATATTTCAAAACTTAAAGTTTATTTACTTTGTTATTTTTTAAATCACATAAATTCATTAAAGGGTAAGTTATTTTCTAAAATTGTTGACTCAATTAAAAATTAAAAACATTTAAAATTGAAACTTTACCTTTTAAAGTAGAGCGCAATATATACTTAATGTATGTATTATGTTAGATACTATTATATATATTTTTTTTTTTGGGATATTTTTTTAGGAAAACATTTAATGTTGTAAATTTTATAAGTCTCATTTTTCATAGAGCTTATATTTTTACTTTTAAGTTTTTTATTTATTTACAGTTTTGATTAAAGTTGGGTATGCAACTCGACGACCGGAAGTTTTGTTTTATGTGCCTAGGTCCTTGAATTGAAAATGTTTGAGCATTTTATTTTTATTTAATAAACATATGTTTTAAGCTGAACACAACAGTACAAACAAAAACTATCAGGGAAGTTGTTTTTAATTCCTAATTTTAAGTTTTAAGTTTCAGATCATTTTTAGTATACAGATATTTAAGATAGAATAATTAAAATTTAAAGTATCACTTGAGTTTACAAATAGGCAATAGGTATTTTAAACAGTTTCTTCATGCAATTTATAATACTTTGCATTGTTGTTTACATAGTTTTATTTTCCAAATATGTTCATAATGAGTCTCTAACTGGAAAAAAGTGAATGTGCTCAAACACAAATAGTGTGCTGTAATAACAACAAAAATTGGTTTTCTGTTTAGTTTATTTAGTATAACTAAGTTTTTATGCTAGCCAGATCTTTGGGTGAAAATTACTAAACCACGATCGAAAACATTTTATCTTGCATGTGTAGATTTATAATTGGTATCAATTAGTAATTTATAAATACAAGTAGTTATGAATATTTTCAAGTATTGGGACAAACTTAAGTTGAATTAAGCGTATACAAGAAAAATTATTAAAAATCGAAAAGCACAAAAATAAAACAATCTGTAATCTATACAATAAATAAAACTATTCTACAATAATTTAAGATTAAAATACGATATTTTGAAATAGAGCATAAAGCTATAAGTTCTGTTCTTAATTTTTATAATTTTTTTTTGTTGTATTCTGCAATGGCAATTCTTTACAATTTGCATAATGGGAGCGTTTTGAATAGTTCTACTTTAAAATTTTTTTTTGTTGTGATACAGTTTTTGTTTTTTACATTTTTTTTTAATTTTGTGTATTTTTTTTATCTTGGTGTAAATTCTTAATATTATTGAATGCTGTCCTTATACTTAAAAAATTATTATAGTTTGTCAATACTAACTACAAATTACGAGCGTGAAGTTAGCTTGAGAGCGTTTTTAGGAATCTTTTAAAAAATTCCAAACTTAAGACCCAATTATGTCCTTACTTTAATAGATAATTAAAAACTTTTTGATTTTATTCTAAAGAACGGTCCTTTGTCTTTAATTAAAAAATCCATTGAATTGGGGTCTGACTTTTTGAATAGGCCTCCTAAAAATTTTTGTGTTTTTTTATAGCTTTTTATTTATACAACCTTTTCTTAAAAAATAATTTTCTTTTTAAATTTTTATCTTAAACATACTTATTAAAATGATTTCAATGATGCTGTAAACTTTTTTTTCAAATATTTTTTTTCAATTATCTTTTGTATACCATAAGCCTGAATAAACTTTTCAGAAAAACTTAAAAAAAAAAAACTTTTTCAGAAAAAGGTTATACAACCTTTTATGCAAAAATAAAATATTTTTTTTAGTTATTTTTGTTTTTAACAGACTTGTATAGTTATGATTTATGCTGTTGTGATATTTTTTCTCAGTTTATCATTGCTTTTAAAATGTATGACCCATACAAGTTTTACCTAGATTCTTAGCAACGCTATTTGAGGGATGATTTCTTGCTCAAGTGCTAAGAGTTTAGGTAAAACTTGTATGGGTCATATATTTTAAAAGCAATAACAAACTGGGAAAAAAATATCACAACATCATAAAACATGACTATACAAGTCTGTTAAAAATAAAAATTACTAAAAAATATTTTATTTTTGCATAAAAGGTTGTACATCTGAAACGAAAATTGTGCAAAATTGGAATTTTTTGTGAAAAGTTTATTCAGGCTTATGGTATACAAAAAAAAATTGAAAAAAAAAAGTTTATAGCATCATTAAACTCATTTTAATTAGTAAGTTTAAGAAAAAAATTTTGAAAAAAAAAATAATTTTTTGAGAAAAGTATGTATGAATAAAAAACTAGAAAAAACACAAAAATTTTAAAGGGGCCTCGTTCAAAAAGTCAAACCCCAATTTAATGGAATTTTTTAAAATTGAAGACAAAGGACCGTTCTTTAGAATAAAAAAAGAAGTATTTAATTACCTATTAAGATATGATCATAATTGGGTCTTAAGTTTGGACATTTTTATAAAATTACTAAAAAACGCTCACAAGCTAAGTTCACGCTCGTCTACAAATTTACCATTATATAAAAAAGTTTATTTTATTTTTTATTTATTTGCACCTGAAGATCTGCCCTGCAGTGAAACTTGTTTGGACCAAATAAACGTAACTAAGCACCCGTATTATTAGTATTATCTTTTTTATAAAATAAACTTCCGCGTAAACATTAAAAAACAGAACGTTTTTTTTGTGCCTTGCTTAATTACTATAAAGTGTATTTAAAACCTTTTGCGAAATCTAACCAATGTTTTTTATACAGTGTAGCCCCTTTTTATATATTACTTAAACAAGTTATCTCATAGAGGACAAAGTAATAAAAAAATGAACAACAAAGACCTGCCTAAATGGTTGCAAAAGAAACCTACAAAAAAACCCGACCAATCAGAAGAGCATATTGCTTCGGTGAGCAGCCCAATACAATATGCGCAACAAGAAGTACAACCTTTCCTCAATCCAATTACACTGTTAGTGTGCTTATGTGTCTTTTTTAATAATAGTTTACAAATTCATAAGCAAACATTAAGTAAATAGTTAACGATAAAAATAAAAATTTCGTTTTTGTATAAAATTTAAGCAATATTTCAACCGTTCTTATAGTTGTGTATACTTAGCTAATAATTTATGTAACCACATAACGAGTGAACAAATAATAATTAGTGATAGATAAAAATAATAACTTTTTGTATGAACGCTTCATAACATTAAAAGCATTATCCCATTTCCAGTAAACATAAAATAACTAGTAGTAGAAAACAGATAATTAAACTATTTTTGTATAAAAAGTAAACGTATATACATTTAACAATAAATATTTAACCCATTTTAGTCCAGACCCAGTGCAGACAAACGAAGACAAAAAAGCTCACAAGACTCGAGAGGAACTCAGGCTCCTCGCGCACCCGAAGACCGTCAGGGGATATCCGTGCGGGTTGTGCCTGACAAAACTGACGTTGCACTGCGACTACTGCACTATGATGAGGAGTGAGAGGTGGCGCCTGGCGAACCCATGTACGGTGACAGTTGGAAAGTGCGACCACGCCTTCCACACCCACTGCTTGAACAGGTGGCTGAAGATGTTCGGGCGTTGCCAGGAGTGCAAGGCGGACTGGGTGCACAAGGCCACCGTGAAACGTCAGTAAATACGGTGTTGTATTGTTTTTGAGCGTCGGCTTCTTTATTGTTCAATAAACTGAAAAACTGAATAAATACAAGTGTTAGTTTTTTGTGTGTGTATTTATTTAAATAAAAAATTGAAAGCATAGAATTAACTATCAAGTAACTAATAATACCTGTACTAAAAGTTATTTTTATAATAATAAGTAGTAGTACATACAATAAGATCAGTTTTTAAAACTAAATTAGTATAAGATAGATAAATAGACAGAGTAAAAAAGCATAGACTGAAGATTTTGCATTGTTATGTAATGAAAAATATGTTTAAAAAACTCAGTCTGATTGATATGATATGTATTGTTAAAAAGTAGAAAATAAGTGAATTGTAATTAAATAGATGAGTCTATATATGATTACTTTGGAGCTTCAATTTCTTTGTTGTTTTCAACAAACTAAATAATTACAAATATTAGTTGTTCGTGTGTTCGTTTAGATGAGCCCCGTTTTCGACACATGTACAAAAAAAAGCAGTAAAAAAAATTGTCGTTTTGCCAAAAATATCTATCAAAAGGAAAAACAGCTTTAATAAATGTAAATAAATTGAAAACTAAAATTCACAATACTTACTTTAATTACTGCCTTTGTTCAGGAAAAGTGTTAGAAACTTGTGTCTGTATAAATTTCATAACGTTCTTACATAAAAAACTAACTACAATTAACACAGTAAACGTTTACTTATTTTTTACTTAACATTTAACCCAAGTTCTCTACTTAAAGTTTATATTATTTTGTACAATGACATTATAATTGCATGCTTCATTGTTATTTTAATGAAAACAGCCGTAAAATTATCTTTGTAATAAAATTAATGAGTTTGTGCAAAGTTTACATTTTATTATGGTGCTTCTAATAATACTCTGTATTCATTGAAAATGTTTATCGAGGTTTTCAGTAAAAAAAAGTAAATAGTTTGCATTAGAAACCTTTGGCCCACCACACGTGTTTTTAGGCTGAAATAAATAAATACGTATCAAAACAATTGAGCTTTAAAAATGTTTAAAAGTGCTCATAATTTTGTTTTAGTACACAGTATTGCCTATTTATTGGCTTTTTGTTGAAATTTTATTTAAAATCAGTTTTTTTTTTTATACTACGTTTTATCAAAGTTACACAGCCCGCTAAGAGTTTTTTAAAAAGTCCGGTCGCAAAAGATTTTTTTGTAGCTCTGGCCCTCCAACAACAAAAATAAATAACCCTTCCCTATTTTAACAGCTTTTTTCGAAACTTATATAAAAAGTTGTTTTGAAACCTAGTAGATCAATAAGTGCAAGTAATTGTTTACATGCTTTGTGCTTAATTTCTTGTGTGATTTAAGCCCAAATATTTTTTTTAAACGAAGCAAAATTTTTAAAATAGATTTAAATAAAATTATGCAGTTAGGTATAAAACTAAAACAAACTTTATTTTGTTTCTTTTTAAGTGTTTAGTTTCAAGGGGTCTAATATGCTAAAGGGGACACTGTTGCACAAAGGGTCACTTTTGAAAAAAGGGTCATTTTTCACGAGTTAAAAAATAAAACAGTCATACAGGTTAGTCTACTATTGGACAAACAAATACCATCAAAAGTTTTTATAAGCCCTAAATAAATATTGTCTAGTTAAATAAAAGCTATTATACAACCTATTTACTGAAAATAAACAAATATAGTTTGTGTAAGTTTTTATGACTAAGAAAAATAAAAAACAGCTAACATTTCAAAACATTTATAATACTGACAATTTTCTTATAACTTTCTCTTTTCATTATATTAAGTTTAAATAAGGTATTTTTTGAGATGCATATTGACATATTATTATTTTGGTTTACCTGTAGGCATAATTAAAAAATAACATTACTTGATAACAGTTATGCCGGTCAGAGTGTAAGAGACTTTTCTCTTAGTGAGTTTTGTATTTTTATGAAAAAAACCTAAAGAAGCGTAGATGTTCATTTACAACATCAAATTTAAGTGCTACCATGAATTGTATTAAAGTTTATTATGAAATATTAAATGTTAGGTATTGATTAGTGTGTAGAGAACTTGTCTTTATAGTTGTTAGTAAAATAAATTGGTAGTATTATGTATAAAACTTAAACTAACAAATTATATTCACTATTAAAAAAGAGCTTTCGTAGGTACGCTTAATTTCAAAAATAGAATTTACATGTTCACTGTTATCATTAGTTTATTATAAGACTTATTTTTACATTGTTCTGGTTTGACATCAGTTTACTTAAATTTTTTTGTAGTAAGAAAAAATCTTCCATTAGGGGATTACAGGTCATAAGTTAATTAAATGTTTATTAATACTTACCATTTTTAAGAGATTATTCTCTCAAGATAGCAAGAGTTGATAGTTCTTAAAAACGATAGGTGTATTTTAATTCACAACCAACAGCTAAACAATAGTTGCTTTATAATAAATAGATATCTACTGATATTATTATAACTTATAACTTACAAGACAATATACTGACAATTCCCACCCAACTTTAACTACTCTTTTTTACCATCACTCTTACCCCTCACCCTTGGTCGGTAAGTGGTTCTAGAATTTGATGGGGTTTAACGGTACGTCTATGCCCAGATATGTCTTATTAAGCTTAAGAGTTTGTTGGTGAATACATTATTACAAATATTTTCCCAACAACTATTTAAAGTAGGGTATTTAATTACTTACTATGTTAAGTTTAATATTTAAAAAATATATAAATAAAATGTTTTTCAAGAAATTATTTATTTACAACATATATATTTCACATTGAAACTTAATAGAAATTGTATAGCAACACATAAAACTACTTCGGACAAACTTAGTACTATTTGGAAAAACTCAAGTCTTATATAACATAAGTCTGTAATTATCTTGAAACGTAAATACACAAATGTAAGAACAATTGAATTCATAACAACATAAAAATATTTCATTAGTTTTAAAACTGCTTTATTATTTAGAAAACACACACATATTTTATAAATAGAAGAAATATACGAACGATTTTATATTGCCTAGTAACAACAACATTTACTAGTTTGGGTGTTAGAACGGGTATTGACAACCCATAAAGTTTGTTACTGAGATACCAAATATTTAAAGACTAATCCCTTTTGCCTGAGACCTTTTAAATCAAAAATTTCAAGCAAAACTAACATAGCTTTTCAGGTTAAAAATACGTGTATCACACACATACTTCTTATACATTGAAAAACTGTTTGAAACTTTACAAAAAATCAGGTTTTAAAAAGAATCTTATGGCAGATGGTTATAGTCTTTAAAAAAAGGTAAAAAGAGAAGTTTGGTAGAAACAAAAGAAGATGGCAACAATGTTGAAAGTTGCAAGATGGTAATTGTACTACCAATTAGTTCTCCTTATCGTCATTGGTTGGTGGTTGTTGCTGATTGGTGTTCAAGTTTTCAGCCATGTTCTTGCGAAGTCTGTCAATCACTTCCGGGTTCGATTGCATCATCTGCTCTGCAAATTGCTGACCCCTGTGTGTTTGTGTAAAAAGTTTTTAACTACAGTAGTTAGAGTTAAATTAAAACTAATTTGGAGAAGAACTAATCCTAATAAAACAGTTTAGCTGTTTACAAATTACAACATTTATCTATACATTACTCCTAAAAATAAGTTCAGCAACTTAGTTTATGATTTATCACTACCTTATTGGATTTAAAAATTTTAAACCTCATATACTCTATTAGTCGTATTAAACTTTCAATACATCAGTCAACTAACATTCCCGTATACACCACAAAATTAATACTTAAATCAATGAACAGTAATACTCGATGGACAGTAGGTTTTAAGTTATACTATATAAGAAATTAATACAACAATCAACAAAAGCTACCATTCCGGTCAATCTCTCTATTGTAGGTATTCATTAGTTTAGTTCATAAAAATATGCTGTTTAACATTCTATTGCACTAAAAGATTCAATTAAAAATTTTTCAAATCGATATTAAAACCAACATTCCCATCAATCTCTCCATGGTTGGTACCTGGGGTGTGGCACCTTCACCACCCTCAGCACCGCTGGTGGCGCCACCTTGCGGAGGATTCATCATGCTTCCCATCATCTGCTGAGCCATCGCCTTCATCTGAGGATCCTCCATAACCTGTTTGATTGCCTTGTGTGAGAAGAGAGAATATGTATGCATAAAATCATGTGTTTCTAACAAAGAAAAGGGCGAAGTACTGATATTTACTTTTATATAAATCTTTACAGACTAACATTCGTTTATACAATATTGATATATTATATTTATGACCTTATATTATATATCTTAATAAATATGAGCTCAATACATATTTATATTAGAAAGAATAAAACTTTGCTGAAAACAATTGCTATTGAACATTAATCTTAAGATATGTAGCATAAAGAGTTAAATTTAGTCGAAAACTTTTGTTCATTTACATTTTGAAAAAAAAATCAGAATTGAAATTTACACCAGGTTTGATAAAGATATGACATCAACATACAAACTCAATTAAAATAGATCAAGCTAACAATTTTCATTAAGTTATTATTAAAAACTATTTTTAATGCAACACACAACTAACAGTCTTGGCCATCTGCATGAATTGTGGGTTAGCCATCATTTCGGCCATATTTCCCATTCCCGGCATGTTAGGCATTCCGGGGAACCCACCTGGAAATCCGGCCATTGGTGGCGCCTGTCAGAAGGAAAGTTGAATAATTGAATGTAAAACAATTTATTAACATAGAATGGAAGAAGTAAAATTTTACTATTATTGTTAGAAAAAAATACTACAATTACAAAAACTTGTAAATGTAGTAAATTGAACAGATTAAAGTGAAAATTTTATCGTGGTTAGGGTTATTTTATATGATCACAGCTATCGTTGTGTGAGAAATAAAGATTAAAATTCTATAAAAATAATATTCTAACATGTAAAACTTTAACTTCAATAATCAAAAACATCGAAAATAGGAAATAAGTCCATAAACAATCAAAGCTTACAAACCCACCATTAAAATCTATAAACACACCACTAAAATATATAACAAAAATCGTTAAACAAACAATCAACTAACAGCAGATTTCTTCTGAGCAATCTCCAGGTTGTTTTTGTAGCCGGTGTTTTCTGGGTCCAACTTCAATGCTTTCTCGTAACATTCAACAGCTGAATCGTAAGCTTCCATCTTGGAGTAAGTCAATCTGCATATTGAAGTTTGTTTTATAACTAAATAGTATTTTAAGATGTGTCATTTAACTAGCGCACCTTTACTCAGAGATTAAACATTGAATTAGACTATTTATTTATATAAATTACTTTAATAATAGTTAATATATATTTAAGTATGAATAAGTTGCAACAACAGTGAAATAGTTTGCTGTTTATTTAGACTGTACTAACAATTTTAATAAATTGCATTGAAAAATGGAAAAATATTAACTTGTGGTAGATAATTATTATATTTTGTACTATGCTTCACTGTAGAAATATCACATATTTTTTTAATTTTTAATATAGAGATACAGCACAGTATTATTAGAAAAGTTTTTTTTTTATTGTACAGTTATCAGCTTAAGTTATGTTTTCTTAGGTCGTTCAACAGTATATTGAATCAAAATTCTAGCACTAAACAAAAACTTACTACCAGAAATTAGACCTTTTTTTATCAATATTTTTGAATCAATGTATTTTCAATTTAATTTTATAACAGCCTATTTTTAATAAATTAGTGGCCTTAAATATTTTGAATTCTTTCGTGGACAGTTAGTAATTCAAGAAAAAGGTGCCTATTTTAACTTGTCTCGTATTATAGTTTTATCAATGTATATCCTTTTTTGTAAAATAATTGTTATTTTGATGAAAAATGTTTGAAACAACTAAGAACGGACGGATAAATAGAGTTTGTACTAGTATTTCATAAAATATACCCCTTTTTTTAAATAAAAACTTGTCCAGTTAAAGAAACATTGATTTAAATAATTATCTAGATAGATATCTTACAATGGTGACCTTTAAGCTGCAAATATTAAACTTTAATTTTACTGCAATTAAATATCAAATTTAAAACTGTTAAAAAATGTTTTAGTTCATTTAAAAAACCTTGTCAAAAAAATTATTAAGCTTTTAATTTAAAGCTGTATTGTACGAATTTGTATTATATTAGAAGAATAATTTAAAGTTAAATTGTTATGTTTAAGCAAAATCTAAGTAAATTATCAAATTTAATTTTTAAAAAAGAAAAAAATATTTTCATTAAGTATAATTCTATATACTTACAATAAAAATTATAAGAAACAAACTTAAATAATTAAAAAACTAATTAAATTAGCAAATCAGCTATTACTATTTTGGATTTTTTTCTATAAATCAATGCTTTGACAAAAAAAAAGCGCAGATTTTTTTTCCGCAAATAATCACATAATCAATTATTTACGTGGCACATTGATCTAAGTTTTAAGATAAAATTTTATGTGAGACTGTTCATTTTGGATTATTTTTCTGCTGCTTTCTTTAACCTGAACTAAAGTTCAAGGTTACAAGATGTCACAAACTTGTCAATAATGTTATCTTATAAAAATAAATTTTTTAGTTACTTCTTATCAGAAAGATAGATCAAGATACTTGTGAAGTTCTGTAAGTTGAAACTAAAAGAAACCTTTTTGAAAAAAACTACTCTTAATTACATAGTTTGCTAGTACTTTAGAATTTTTTTTTTTTTGCACAAATTAAATACTTTGCTTGATTTTTTTCTACTATTTCACATATGAAACATTTTTATCTTAAATATTATTATAGCTAAGAGCTTGCTGTAAAACATATATATATATACATCAGTTTCTTATTTTATTTATATAATAATAACAGCAGAGACAGTTGTTATAGTTATATAAATAAAATATTATAAATTAATAAAGAATTAACTCAATAAATAGTTGATTATGATCTAATAAACTTTATTTGAACTTGAATGTAAAACAAGAAAATTCTGTATTGAAGAAAAAAATCAAACATGAAACTTTTTAAGTAATAGGAAATTTATGTGACATTTTTTATAAAATACCCAACTTATACAATTCTGCTTTAACATTAGCGTTAATTAATTACTTACTTTTTAATATAAAATCTTACCCCATTCTGCTGTAAGCCTTGCTGTAGTCAGGGTCAATTTCCAATGCCTTCCTGCAATCGGTGAGTGCTCTGTCGTAAGCCTCCTTACCAGTTTGCGCTGCAGCCCTGTTTACAATAATTTTAAATAAGTTTATGTGATTATTATACAGTTTTTATTACACACAATTTTAAGTCAATGCATTGTAGTGGGCTTTAATGCCTGTTTGTGCTACTGATTATTCAGCTTCATTATAAAGCTATTAATTTTATGGAAAACTTGATTACGAAGCTGAAAGATATTTTTTATATCAACCAAAAATTAGTAAATGTTATTGGTTGCTAACTCTTCACTGATAACGGCCATTTTTTCATTATATTTTGTATTTGTAGATTAAACTAAAAATATATCTTCTTGGAGAACTGAAAACAAACATGTATTATACTTAGTTGGTTCAGTCATTGAGCTATTAGGTCTACTTTTTGCTGCTAAATTATACAGTAGTAAAGCATAGTTATAACTAAAATCAACATAAAGATCATGAGAATAAATCATCAAGTTTTATCATCAGAAAGTTACCTGTTGCAGTAGAACACAGCGTTCTTGGGGTCGATTTCAATTGCCTTGTTGTAAGACTGGATGGCATCATCGAATTTCTGCTGTTTCATGAAACCGTTACCCTCCAACTTGAACTGCTCAGCCTTCTGTTTGTCCTCTGCGCTCACTTCAGTCTTTTCCTCCTGTTTAATTGACAGCTGATGTAGAAAGAAAAATGTTTGTTAAAATATTTTGCCAAAACATAAATATTGTCAAAAAGTATGCCACTAAGTTAACATAGATAGTTTTTTTTTCTGTGTAAATTATGGCTGAGATGGTGGGTTATTTTGTATAAACCATACTAGATATAGTCTAAAATTAAATTAAGTTGCATTGTAATATAGATGGTTTTGCAAAAATATTGGCTATACTAAATATGTATGAAGTGTTTAGTAAAGTGATGTCTGTTTTGTTTTATCAATTTTTTAGAACTTCCAGTCTTGTAACTTTTTCAAGTTGATTACTTAAAAATAAACAAAATAAAAAACAAGTTATTAAGTTTGACCATCAGTACACTAAAAAATTACACTAATGAATAAATTTAAATGAAACTTACAATTTATGAATTATAATATAAAAATAAATTATCATTAGTCATCAAGTTGATATATATAAGCATATAACCATTTTTTTTTTCGGATTTAAATTATAATACTTACATAAAATTTATTAAATGATAAAACTTAAAATTCAAGCTTAAAAAACAACATTAGGCATTTCTAAAACTTCCCCGACTTATTTTAAGTTAAAGCTATTTTTAAATTAAAACGTTTGTCAAACTTCAGAACTTAAGTTCAAACTGATATGTCAACTTAATTAAAAAAACAAGTGGTATATAAAATTAGAAAATATTAAACACAGACTTTACTTTGTTACTATGTATTAAATCATATTACTTTGAAAGCTAAATTCTAATGCAAGTTTTTTTTGAGCATGGATGATTCAAATTGAAATTATTTATTAGTCTACTTTTAAAACGTGAGAGGAAATAACTATTTATAGAAATGCCATTTTCTTTTTACTCAACAAAAACTATTAATCATTGCTAAATAATGTGCTATAAGAGATAATATTAAATCAACTTCTTACTTCCAGGAATTATCTTTTTTGACTTTTTATTATTTATGTTATTGGGATCCAATAATTTAATTGAACAAAATATTTTGTATAAAGTTTTTGAATATGAAGGTAAATATTAAATGAACGATTATGTATTTTCATTATTTAATATTTTATAGTTGTAAATTTTACAATTTTTTAAAAAGAAATTACAAAATCATATCAGTAAACAATATAAACTATTATTATTTAAAATTCCTTTTTTACTTTGATTTATAAAACAGAACAAGCTAATGTCTAAGGACAGATAGCTAAGAATATATTAATTATCTGATATTTTTGATAAAATACATTTTAATTACTTTAGACCATATTTTTATATTTCTTGACATTGAAAAAAACAAAGGTAATTATTAAGAATTTTACATGTTAAATAAAAGAAAACATACTAACTACGTAAACAACAAACTAACAGTCTGAGGGCAAGCAGCAAGGAAAATTTCCTCCAAACTTTTCTGCTGCATTGGAACGTCAGTGGCCGTCACTGTGTATGCTGCCTGCAAGCACTGGCATGCAACCTGTAGTGTTTGAATTTATGTAATTAACTTAATTGACTGATCAGTGAGTTAAAAAACAATTTTTTTTTGTTTTTTTTTATGTAATTTTTTTTTTAAATATTTTGATAACTCTAATATTCAAAGTTTTTAAAAATATTTTTGGAATGTTTCCTAAAAATTTTAGTTTTCTAGCTCAAAAATGAAGAAAAAAATAGAAAACGGACTTTAGTGATTTTTTAACTTTCTAGAAAAATTATAATGAAAAATTTGCAGGCCATTCGCTTGTACCAAAAACTTTTTTAAAAAATATTTATGAAATTAGAACTCCAAGTTCTATAAAAACAGGCTTGTATTTTATACAAAAAGCTATCATACAAGAGCCAATGTGAACTTTTATAAAAAAAACTTTGGACCAATCTTATGTTCTTAATAAATAAAATACCTCCATTCCTTGCTTGTCTTCAGCACTGAAGGTTTCTTTCTGCATCTCGGCGTCCATGAACTGGAGGAATGCTGCCACCAACCTCTTGCTGTTTGTCACTGCCATGTTACTTTTAGTTTGTTTATAAAGCTGCAAGTTAAATATTGTGTTTCTGTTTGTATAAAATTCTGAAGCTGATAAGAAATTTATAAAAACCTAAACTGATAGAATTTCAACTGTCAACAACATGAAAATAAGTTAATGCAAAAATAGTTGCTAATAATTCAAAAAACTAGTTATAAATGTGTACTTAAGGCCATAGGGGGGGTCCGACTTTTTTTTTTACAAAAAATAACTTTGGCTTTTATATGAAAGCTTTAAATACAAACTACAAGCCTGTTTTTATAGAATTAAAAATATAATTTAACTTTTGAGATATTTTATTTTTTGTAAAAAGTTTCCGATACAAACGTATGGACCGCAAATTTTTCGGGGTCAATTTTCTCGGAAATTTAAAAATTCACTAAAAACCTATCTCCTCCTTCATTTTTTTACCTAGAGACTTCAAATTTTTAGGAAATGTTCCTTTTAATATTTTGAAGAATCTGAATGTTGGATTTTTTGAAATTTTGAAAAATAAAAATTTTATCCACAAAAAACTAAAAAAAGGGTAGTTTTTTGACAATAATTTTTTTTTACTCAAAATTAAAAAAATTCCTACAATAGATCTCTTTAAAGTTTAATGATACACATTTTGTAAAAATTTAAGAAAGATTACTCAAAAAACGAAGGAGGAGATAGATTTTTAGTGAAATAGTCTTTTTTTGCATTTTTAGTTTTTGCCTTCCATAAGGAACCTATTGAACGCCCTTTCTTTGATTGCTTATATCTCAAAAGTTACTTTGAGTTTTTTTAAGCGGTTAAAAGTGTCTGATAGCTCAGATTAAATTCTACAAAATAATATCAAGTTGTAAAAAACAAAGTGGACTTCCCCCTAAGGCCTTAATTTAGTTTTAAATTTGAAATTATTTAATTTTTTTTTGTTCATTTAAAAAAAGACTTTTTTAACTGTTATAATATTATGTTATTTAAATTAATACTAATGTTACTAATAATTACTATGACATTACTAATTTTGATATAACGTATAATAATTAGTATTAAGCTTCATTAGTATCTTTAATTTTATACTAAGTATTATATTCTACTTAAAATTATACTGTCTTATAAGCTATTAGGTATTTTTACTAAACAAATTATCTAATCACTTAGTTTAATTACAGAAAAAAAAGAAAATTTCTTCAAGTCAAGCTTAAAAAGTAGATAATACAATTCATTTAATTTTGAAGTATTTTAAGTTTTATTATCCAAAACAACAAACACTAAAAAGCTTACAATTCTTAGAAGTTAAATAAAAATTAAACTTTTGTACAATATTAATAAAACTACAATGCAGTGTTATCATTCTTTTTGAAAAAAATCAAGTTGGTAACAAAATATTAGCCCAAATTTTTAAAAAAAAAACTAGTAGTATTAGCTAAAACAAGGTTGTCACTCCTTGAGTCAAAACACAACTGCTCGAGTCACAATTCTTATATCATTTTTTAAAGTTAAGGGCATAGGGAAATCCAACAACTTTTTTTATTACAAACCTGACATTGACTTTTATATAAAAGCTTAAAATATAAACTACAAACTAGTTTTTATAGAATATAAAAAATAATATTTAGTATTTAAGATATAGACATTTTTGTTAAAATAAAATACAAATGTTTGGAATGCAAACTTGTCAGGGTCAATTTTTTTGAAATTTAAAAGTTCACTAAAAGCATCTCTTTTCCTACATTTTTTAAGCTAGAGACCTCAAATTTTTAGGAATCATTTCTTAAATAGTTTGGAGTATTTTGAATATTGGGTTTTTTAAAATATCAAAAATTAGATATTTATAAAGTTACATTAGAAAAATTGGTAGTTTTTTAAATAATTTTATTATATTTCAAATTTAAAAAGTTCCTGCATTCAATCCATTTAAATACTAGTAAAAGACTATTTTAAAATTTCAAGATTGATATGAAAATAGAAAGAAAATAGATTATTGGTTAGCACCTTCTATAAGGAGCCTATTGAGGTCACTGACTTTGATCACTTATATCTTAAAAAATACTTAAAAAGTGATTTAAAATGTGCAAAAGATCAGTTCTTATTTTACAAAATAAGATCAACTTCTAAAATTTAAGGTGGACCTTTTATGCCTTTGACAAAAATAAAGTTCTTAAACAAATTTGGTTATAAAATGACAGAATATTCAAATTATACAGAATCAATAAAAAAATGTGTCCTGAGATTTAAAAAAAATAACTATTCTGAGTTTTAAATAATGAAACAAGTCAGTCTGAGATTAAAAATTGAATTTTGAGTTTTCCTGAGTATGTAGAAATTCACTGACAGTACTGTTTATGCTTGATTACAAAACGGAATTATAAGGTTAACAAAATATATGAAATTATATAAAAAAAAAACTTAAAAACAACATTAAGGTCATAGGGGAGGGGAGATAAACCATGTTTTTTACAAGTTGATCTTATTTTATAGGGTTTTTTCTAAGCTTCAAGATGCTTTTTATCGTTTTAAAAAATTTGAAAATTTTTTAAGATATGACTATTCAAAGTTGGGCAGCATAATAGGTTCCCTATGGGAAGGGAAAACTAAAAAAGCAAAAAAAGACTAGTTCATTTAAAATCTATCTCCTCCTACATTTTTCAAGCAATCTTCTTCAAACTTTCACAGTCTAATCTTTGTACAACAACAAAAAAAAACTTTACTTTGGAATTTAAAAAAAATTGTATAAATATATTAAAAAAAAACACTTATATGTTTTATTTTTATGATAAAATTTTTATTTTTTCAAATTACTTAATTCTAAAGTTATGTTTTTTCCTTCTATTATAAGGAACGTTTCCTGAAATTTTGAAGAAGATTGCTTAAAAATTGAAGGAGAAGATAGATTTTTATTAATTTTAAATTTTCCAAGAAAATTGACCCCAAAAAATTTGCGGTCTATACGTTTATATTGAAAAATTAGGTAATAGTGGTAGTTTAAGAAATTAATAAAAAATTGGATTAAAAACATTTTTTTTAACCCATGCAAAAGTGTCTTTGTATAAAAATGACCCTTTGTGCATAAGTTTCTTTTTGTACATATTAGACTCCTACCCTGTTTGAGCATTTAGCAACCATGAACATTATGAAAGAGCAAAAAAATTAAATTATGAAAAAAACAAAAGTTTTACATATTTGTTTACCAGCCCTACATTTACACCAATGTTGTGCAAGTACCACTGCCAAATAAAAATAAAATCTTACTGTCTATTTTTAGGTTGTTTATTTATTTTCATTATTTCATTTTGTCATAACTTACAGTACAACAGGGTTTAAAGAAAATTTTTTTGCACAAGCACATTAATAGACAAATTTATTATGTAGGTATATAACTAAGCCAACTTTTATAACATTAACTTTAAAGACAAGAATAACAAATTATAAAAATTTTATTACAATATAATTGTAAAATTTTATATATGGCTTTTATTATAGCTTTTTTGAGAATGGTAAGGGGCATGGGGGGGGGGGGGGGGGTAAACACCCTATTTTGATCTTATTTTATGTAGTTTTTACTATGCTACAAAATGCTTTTTACAGATTTAAAAAATTCAAAATAACTTTTGAGATATAGCCGGTCAAAGTTGGAGGCAAAACTAAAACAGCAAAAATAGACTATTTCACCAAAAATCTATCTTCTCCTACGTTTTTTGAGATAACTCCCTAAAATTAAGAAAAAAAATTCTTGACATATTTAGAAAATTGTGTGGAAAGAATTTTTTGAAAAAATTAAAAAATAGAAATTTTATATAAGTAATAAACAAAAAAAAAGTTTTTTTTAGTTTTTTTATTATATGAAATTTCTATTTTTTAACTCTGTTCCGACAGAACTTTTTAAATATTACAAGGAACATTTCCTGAAAATTTGATGTAGTTATCTCAAAAAACGTAGGAGTAGATAGATTTTTAGTGATTCCTAGTTATTTAAAGTTTTAGTAAAAGCATTAAAAAGATACTGTAATGCTACTTTAAATTCGTTTGTGAACAAAAATTTTTATATTTAATTAAATGTTTGTGTCCTATTGAAAATTTACTGCTTAACATGTAAAGATTGTTTTAAAATTCAAGGTTTTTTCATTTTTTTTTGCCTAAATTTTAAAGTTCCATGTTTTTCAAGCTAAAGTGGCAACCCTGATATTATATAAACTGGGTGGCCACTGATGTTTAAAATAACTTTTTAAGGTTTTGTTATTTAACAAATTTGGCAATGAAAACTTTTTTTCATTTATATGATAGATTTTTAGTGTCAAATCAAAATTTTACCACTTAATATGTAGTAAAATATTATATATTAGTATATTTGAGCTTAAATTGTCAAATTCCAGGTTTAGTAGCCACCTGGAGAAATTATAAAAAACATTTCACTAGGGTACAGGGAGGTAATCTAAAATTTTGCTTGGGAAAGAGTTCGGGTTTAGTCTTACTTTTAAAATAATAAAGCAGACATTTACCTAAATTAATGTTTAAAATAACTGTTAAGGTAAAAGGATTTAACTTGAGAGTTCAAGAAGATATTCATGGCTATCACAAACAAAAATCAGTGCTTTTTACTAAAAATCTACCTTCTCCTATTTAAAAGCAGTAGTTTAAAAAATTGCTTAGTTTAGTCTCAACAAATTTAAAGACTTTTAAATAAAATTTTTTCAATAACAAACAAAAACAACTTTTTTTTTATAATTATGTTTTTGTCAATAAAGTATTAAGTAAATGTATTATAATCCTACATTGGTCTTTTCTATTTTAAAGTTTATGGTCTCTAGCTTAAAATTAAATACAGTTTTAGAGATTTTTCAAACTTTTATGAAAACTGACTTGAAAAAAATTTGGTTTAAAGGTTCGTATTGTCATCTTTTTTACAGAATAACATTTTTCAAAATTACTTAAATTTTTACAGAGTTGCAACTCTTTTTGATAAAAAGAAAGCTTGAATTACCTATAGCAAGCCTGAGTTACATCACCTAAGTAACCTAAGTTTAAAACAAAGATACAATTATAAGCTATGTAAGTCAAAATTTAAAAAACTGCTATTTAAAAATACCTAAATACATCATAATAATATTAAAAAGATCTAATATAAACTAATTTTTAAGAAAAAAAATGCATTTAGGGACATAAAAACTAACCTGGTTTAAAAAAATTTATCAAAACTAGACGAAGTTTTTCAAAATAGTTCTAACTAAAGATGGCCTGAAATTTTAAGTACTTTTAAGCTAGCCTGAGTTAAACTTAACCTTGCATCAAGCAACTGTTACTGAGAGAAAAAAATCAAAGTAATATGAACCAAAAATTGAAAAAACAAAATAAGCTTAATTACAAAATAAGCTTCATAATCTAAATATCAATACAAGATTTCCCTAAAAAATGTTTATTGTTGCAAGGGGTGGAGTTTGAGACTGATGTTTTTGTACCATAAAAAAAAAAGTGTGTTACTGATCATGAAAATTATGGTAACTTTTTTTAAAGAACTAGTTAAAATCATAAGAACTTGTAGCATCTAGTTCTTTATTTAATTACCTTGATAATTTATAACTAATAATAATAAATTCTTATTGAAAATAGGTTAACATAATTGTATGGTTTTTAATTTGTAAGATATTTAAAATATTTGTAAACAGACAATCCAATATTATTGTAACAATTTTAAAACACTATTAAGCTTTAAAAAATTTATTTATATGATTAACTTTAGGTGGGCACCAATATTGAAGTGTAATTGAATATACAGGTATTTTTAAGCTTTATTTCAAATAATTTTCAGTTTTATTTTGAAACTAAGTACATAAGCAGGGCTTCGCCCTACTTATGTACTTATACTACTGCATGTTATTTTAGGTGACTCTTCAATTGTAAGACATTGTTGAAATGATACATGTATAAATGTTGTATACAGTTGAAGAGTCACCTAAAATTACATTCAGTAGTATAATTACATAAGCAGGGCAAAAATAAAACTGAAAATTATTTAAAATAAAGCTGAAAAATTCACTTCAATATTGGTGCCCACCTAAAGTTAATCATAACCAAAATTTTTAACTAATATAATTACAAAATAATAATTATATGTAACTCAGAGGTTACTTGTGTAAAATAAAAATCTTAGACTAACTAAGACTCATGATGACAATATAATATTTTAAAGGAAGGAAAGTTTGTAAAGTTTTCCTTATAAAACATCTTGATAATATTAGACTCATTTTTTGTAACCTGTAAAAGTTCGTTGTATGATTGAAAATTTTCTTCATTTCATGGCAAATATAGAAAAAGCATATAATATTGTTTTCTTGTTTTATGTTTTAAATATAGATTAATATATTTTATCTATGAAATTCCTTAATGTTTTACAGATCAAACCAAAATTGCATTACACCAAAATGTCCAATACGTTGCTAATAATCTAGAAAATGCTGTATCTGTATAGAAGTAATAGTAAAGCAAAAATACTTATAAAAACTGAAAAAAAGTATAGATGACTACCTGCTTAATAAAACACTTTTTTAAACGTGATATAAACTGTTGTTTGAGATGTAAAGGACATTTAAATAAGTGTAATAAATACTTTACTTGGTATTATCTTTAGTAATTACGAAGAAATTAAACAAATAGTTAAATACTTGTTATATAGTAACAATAAAGTTGAAAAATTCTCATATTCTCACATATTATATAGACTTTAGTTTAAAAAATTTATAAATAGTCAGTTTAGTGTTAATACTTCGTTTCCATTTTCTTTTTATAGATTATACTTTTTTATCGTAAAGTATCATAACTAAACAATTTATAATTTTTACGTTCTGTAAAAATTGTTTATATGTATAAATTGTCAACTTCAAAAAAACCATTCCAATTTTAATACAAGCTATTTTTGACTTTAAAGAAACTATTTTTAAGCGAGCTTTGTAAAAGTAGATTAGTTTGCCTAGTTTTATTGTTTACTATATATAAAATAGTAGATGTTCTTGTGCTAAAACTTTATTTCAACTAACGGCGTTTTACTGCTCTCAAATAAATTTAAGAACAGATCTACGGAGTCTATAAAATATTAACACACATTAGAAAAAAAGCAGAAAAAGCATGTATAATTATGTTCAATAATTTATACGGCTTAAAAACATGAAGTATTAAACTTGCAAGTGTATGTGAGTGTTGTGAAATAGATTAGTACATAAATAGACAGAGTTAATTTGCAGTTAATTGCAATACAGAAAGAGCAGTAATTGCAGCAGAAGATAAAGACCTACTTCTGAATAAGCGGCAAGATTTATCGAATATTTGTCCCCATAACCGACGATTCTACTTTAAATAACTCTGTCTATTTATGTACTAATTTATTTTACAACACTCACATACACTTTCAAGTTTAATACTTCATGTTTTTAAGCTGTAGAAATTATTGAACATAATTATACATGCTTTTTCTGCTTTTTTTCTAATGTGTGTTAATATTTTATAGACTCCGTAGATCTGTTCTTAAATTTATTTGAGAGCAGTGAAACGCCGTTAGTTGAAATACACTTTTAGCACAAGAACATCTGTGGTATACATTCCGATAAGCTTAGCTTATCAGGATCTCCAGGATTTAACGCCTTTTAACGTTACATGTTATAAAATAATAGATATATTTAGAACAACTTACAAACTAAAATTTTAAGAATATAATTTACGAAACTCGAACGATAAAAATTTAGTTTAGTGTAGTTATAAATATTTTTAGTTACAATATTTTACAATTAAAAAATTTTACTTATTTAATAAAGTATTATTATACTAAAAGAAACAAATTTTTAATACGGTTAATAAATTGTATGGCTTAAAAAGTTTTGTGATAATTATTAAAATAATAACAAATATGTTTTGGTCTTTTAAGCAAGGAAACTATCTATAAATATAATTACATACATAGAAACTTTAGGTTATTTAGGCTTCAAAGTTCAAACTCTTTAAAAAAAACCACGAATATATTTATGAAAACATGAATGTATCTACTATCTACCATATCTATGGTAAATGGTTTCTATTTAATGTTTCAAACTAGGGGATTTTTAACTCGATTCTGCAGCACCGCCCTAAAAAGCTGAGTAAAAAAATAAAAAATATTTTCAAATAATATATTGATGGTATAGTCATTGCTGACTGCAACTAAAGCTAATATAAATTTTATTTAAATTTTAATTAATTGATTTAAATATAACTAAGTATTGCTTAGTAGATTATGTTTATTTTTTTTATATATAATAAATAATAATTCTAATAATTTATTTTTATTTTTATTTATAATTTTTTCAAGCCCATTATTTTTTTCAGTTTTAATTTCATGTTATTTCAGTAAGAAGGCAGATTTTTACAGGGTTGCTGCACAATTCAAGATACTTAGTATAATCAGGATAACTTAATACAATTTAAAAATTTTGAAAATGTCATTATGACTGAGGCCATTATGTTATAAAAAAAATTTTTTTTTTGTGTTATCTGTACAGTTTTTTACTTGATCTTTAGTTTAATGTATTAATATATCACAACTAATTTTCAGGGTTGCCTCACTCAGGGTACGCAAGTAACTGGAGATATTTTAAAATTTTCCTATTTTCTGAACACTTTGACTTCTTTTTTTTAAACTCTGGATTAATGAGGATAGTTTTGAATTTTCATAAAAACTTTTTAAAACAGGATAGTTATAATTTGGTTCTATTAGAAAATATTTTTTTGGAGATCAAAAGTCTAAAATGAGAAATCGTTTATAAAAAACCAAATTTTTGCAAGTTTATATGACTATTTTTATTGAGAACTTTAATTGGTTTTTTATTGGCTTATTTAGAAATGTTTCAGCCTTGCATGTGGCTAGTTCTTTACTATTACTAAAAATAACATTGTAGTTTTCTTTTAAACTTGAATTTAATATTTATCATGGCTTGAGTTTATATTAGACTGTTTAATTATAATTAAAGTTTATAATAAGTCTGGTAAATGTGCATTTAATTGAGTATGTTATGTAGTGAAATCAAAAGTAGTAAATTAAAATATTTTGTATAAAATTTTACTAATTTAACTAAACTCAGGGTTTACATTTACGTGGAAACCTGGAATTTGAAAATTTAGACAAAGAAAAACTGGAAAAACTTGAAATTTAAAAAGATTAAAAATAGCTGGTAAAAGCATGAATTTTAAACAAAAAACCTTAAATTTTTTATGTTTGTAAATTAGTTAAGTGTTAATAGAAGACAATAAATTAAATAAAAGTATTAAGTTGTAACAAATTTTAGCTCTGCATACTTAATAACTTTTATTTTAGTTCTAGCACTTACTTGTTGATCTTGGTTCTTGTTTAAAAAAATATTTAAACATGCTATTAAAATTTTTAAAGTATGAAATAATCAAATAATAGAATAATTTAACAAGAATTAATAAAAGATAACACGTTCAAACTAAGAAATAATTGAAGTAGATTTTTAGCTATTTGTATTAAACCTACATAATGGCTTTTGAACAAGCATTTTATAGAAGAATTTAGTTAAACAATAAACTGCAGTACTTAAAGTAACTTTTAAGTAATTTATATCTTTTGAACAGCAGTTTTTTATACTAGTTAATAACTTACTACTTAAAATTATCAAAATAGATGTGCTTTCGAAAACCTGGAAAGAAGTCTTAAAAACCTGTGAGAAACTTAGAAAACTTTGTAGAACTTTAGAAAACTTGAAAAAAAACATTGAAAACACGAGTGGCAACACTGCTAAACTAAGGTAAAGTTATCCCCAAACTCTATATTTCATCTAAATTGGTTTAAACTTTTAAAGTTTCATTTTAAAAAACAGTATTTCTCAAAATTTAGTTAGCATCTAACGCAAAAACATTCTAAGAAGATTATTATTATATTACTAAGAAGAAAAATGAACATATATATATATATATATATATATATATAGTTTGCCCCACTGGCAAATACGAAATTGAAGATTTAAAAAAAAAACAAAGGATGACTCAGTTAAAGGTAACTCATGTCAGTTTTTGATCTTAAAAAAGTGGTAACCCTGACATTTGTTAAAGAACTTAACTTATGTTGACTTTTAATTTTTTTTAAACAATAATACAAAACAAATAACACGAACTTAGCTTGAGAGCGTTTTTAGGAATTATATTAAAACGTCCAAACTTTAGGTCCCATTTACTTACCTTATCTAAATAGCTAATTAAAAACTTTTTTCTTATTCTAGAGAACAGTCCTTTGT
>NW_028140343.1:0-29169 GCF_965202585.1 Thalia democratica | reverse complement strand
CACCCAACTGCAAACCACCGTGCGGTCGCCAGCTTTAATCTATTCTAAAACACTTAACCCCCACAACACAATGAGGCTGCGGTCGCCTCGCAGACGCCATTGCTCGCCACCCGCGTCCACCAGGGGCCGCTGTCGTCAGCTTGCGGTGTTAATTAGCTCAGAGGGGCATTTAGCTATGAGGGGCGATGAAATGAGACACAATAGCGCGAACGCTTCGGCTGCACCTGTTTCGATTGTGTTTTTGTTTTGATTGAAAACAGGTTGGCTGTGCTGAAACTTAAATGAGATAAACAAATACATTAAGTTCTGATGATCCTCTTAATAACTCACTTAACAGATATCTAAAAAAAAACTCGATAAATTGTATCAAAAAAAAGTTTTAAGCTGTATTTTAACAATACAGTAAACTTTTCAAATCCTACTAAAAAAAGGCACAGAAGTAGAAATATAAAGTCAATTATGATTTACATACAACTATTTTTGTTTAAGACTAGTTTTATTTGTTTGTTTTCATAATACTCCCTTGTGTTTTATCAAAGACAACATCATATTCTTAAACAAATACCACACGTTTTACAGCGATGTTTTCTTGCTCGAAACAACAAAATTATCTCATGATTTCAGCTCAATTAGCTATTGACATCACTGATTGTCGTGCTGAGACACACCGGTTGGCACAGAGGCTCTCCTCAATTTATTTGATACACCACTGCACTAACATGTAAGTAATGCGTGATGCGTTTTAGAATATTTTAATAGAGTAGCGAAGTTATTGATTGAAAACCTTAAATTTTCGCTCAAGTCGTTTAAAGTATGTTCGTAACTTATGGCTGTTTTAAAACCATTGCTGAAAACGTTCGATAAAAGTCATGCAGCAACACCATGCACATTAAAAATATAAACATGAATAAGATACAAAAATAATATTTATGGATCACTTAAGTTTACAAAAATGTTCACACTTTAACAACAAACATCGAGCCATAGAAAAAATTGCAATTATACAATAATTTTAGGTGTTTCCTTTTTTAAATCAGATTTAAGATGCGAAAAGACTTCAACTTTGACAATAAAAGCTCATATTTTCCCATTCAATTAGCCAAAGGCCAAAGATTATAGCAATACAAATAAATCACGAGCTTAACATGGAATGTAATCTGCAAACGAATTCGAATTATTTTACTGAAAGCATACTATGTTGCCTTGCTCCTAAGAAACTGTTTTCAAAGCTTATGGAGATACAAATTAAAAGCAACGCATGAAACGTTTGTGATAGCCTGAAGGTTAAATTTTCTTTCATGTGAAAAATGTTTGTGGCTTAGTCCAAGTAAAACATCTATGCTGGAACACATCAATTAGCACTAAACAAAGTACATGTTTCAGTTTCTATGCTAGTTTCTAAACTAATTAGCGAGTGATTAGCTGTCTTCACTTTGAGTTTGTTCTAAGTACTAATAGTTAAAGTAAAAATAAGTTCGACTTTTTTTTTCATACCTTCGTTTCTATATTTATAAATAATAGTTTAAATACTAAGTCATAAAAGTTGAAAAAAAAAAAACAAATTTCATATTTTTTTAATTATAAGGGTAAAACAAAATTACTTCAAAAAATGGATACGACAAAGAATAAGTAAAATAGTGATGACAATCTTAACACTTGTTATCAAAATCTGCATCAAATGTAAAAAAAAAACCTGTTAGCTTTGATTTTTTCAAGTGTAAAGATCATAGATTAAGATTCTCATTATCTTTTGAGATTTTTTACCTTATTATACTCTTAGAAGACTAAAAGTTTAATAAAAAAGACTAAGTTTTTCACAGATAGTTGTTAAAAGCGTATGCATGACTTATAAAGCGCCGGCACCAACTTCTACTGTGACTTGAGTATAATTTGAAATCCGGTCGAGGCAGGCACCGGTGTCACGTGACTTGAGTGACGACACAATGTCTGCTGAGTCTCGATTGTGACGTTTTCTGTTATAACATCAGCGATGACAGCTGTAAGGCGTCGGTGTTCAGATGCTCTTTGAATTATGACATCACAAAGGTATAAAACACTGCGTTTTAAAATTTAAATTGCTATTACGCACAACTTATCATTTTTTTATAAAAACCGAGTAAATTGAGATCTTAGTATACGCCAGAAAACGGCAGCCTTTTGAAAGTATCAAGTTTTCTAAGAAAAAGTGCTCAATGGCAGCAATGTATAAAATAAAATTTGCGGGCTTCAGTTGTTTAAACTAGTTATTAAAATCAATAAAAAGGAATACAATTAAACCAAAAGATTTATAAGTTGTGCATTACAGTCACCTCTCGCGAATCTACAAACATTGTATCCACAGAAGAAGAGTGTAACTCAACGAAAAAACGTAACAAAACGAGAGACAGCAAATATACTTACTATATTGGTTGTTTTCTTATAATGCATTTGATATGAAAACAGTTTGAGGAATTTCCAACTTTTATGTTTACAAAAATATTTTTCATTTAAGTTGTGCATACATTTGAATAGTTTTTTTGATAAAAACTGTTTGTGTGTATAAGTTATTTTTTTATGCCCACCTAAGATTAAACTTGTCAAAAAATTTATGGTACACCGAGGCTCAATTATCTATTGATCTCAAAATATAATACATAGAAGTGAATTATCATCTAATATTTCATAAAAAAAATTAAATATGTTGTTAATGAATACATACAATAAAATTAATTTGTACAATATAAAATTTCTTTCAATTTTTTTTTGTGTTTTTTGAGAATTCAAAAATGCGTATTTAAGCGAGAGCGCATGACCAAATAAGTGCATAGATTCGCGATAGGTTACTGTAATAAAGAAGAAGTAATTACTATATAAACTAAGAGCTTAAATGTAAGTTGTAAAAAAAAATAGTTTCTACTGTTTTATAAAATGAGGTTTTAGCTGAAAAGTACATCTCGGGTCGAGGGTTTTTGTTTCGTGTATTGAATTTTGCAAGCGGCTTGCAGTTCACCGACCCCTGGTGTTCGCACGCAGACATAGTGAAAAAGTCCTATTTAAAGTATTTTTAAGAGCTGAAAGAAAAAAAAAACTGGTTCAACTAAAAAAAAAATCAGTGACTTTATATCAACGTTTTTCGAAAAAGAAAACTTTAAAATTCTTTTGAATTTAATTGTTTTATTTTATGAGAACAAAATAAATAATCAAGGACGAGTAAAGCTTGATCGTAAAACACACAAGCTTGTATTGAAATGTAAAAAGAAGCTTTATAAACTTATTTTGAATAAAAACTTCCTTAAAACAATGTAAACCTCTTCCATATTAAGATATGTAAGTGCTGATAAAACTATATAAACTTATCGCTAAAATTTTCAGTATTGTAACTAGTTGTCTTTTTAATTTCGATAAGTTTGTTATTTCTAATACAAACTTTGTTTGTCATCGCAAAACTTTTGTTTTGATCTTTTGGGCACGTTTTACAATCAAACGTAAAACATAATCGTTTACGTCATGATAATCGTTTAATTTGGTTGTATATTTGTAATTACTTTGTACATTACTTAATGTGCCTGGCAGAGCAAACTTAAGATCTCGACCTGTTACAGAAACTGCTCCAAATGATAATAACATTTTTTTCAAATATAAGAGATTGAACTGATGTTGTTAAAATCGTAAACACGTTGTTTAACAATATGTATATGAATAATTTTTATTAACTTCATTTTAAAAAGATCTTGACTTTGACAGGAAACTCTGTAAATTATAGCCAAACAATATCGGTAAAGTAGTTTTTATAGTAACAACTAAGTTACTAAGTATAACTCTACTTTGTTTAAAACGATATTGCAATTATTTTACTACCAAAGATACTGATAAAAACATGAAAGTCATTAAAATTCAATATTTAAGCTTAGGTAATATTCGACAACTATATTTGTATACAAAAAGAAAACAAGCTTCATATAGGTTTTTTTAAAAAGTAGGTCAACCTTTATTAAAACTACATTTATTTTAGTTACCCTTGTCGCTATCTATTAAAGATAACATACATGCAGTATCTAAAAAAGAGGTCGGCCGCCTTTTAAAGTTTACTAGTATTTTGCAGTCAACTTTGTTATTAAAAAAAGCCATTGCAAGCCACCGTAACTTTGAAAGTTATACTAAAAAACGTAGAAAATAAATCTCTTTAGAGTAGGTGTTGGTAACATACGACCCGCAGACCGGATCCTACTGCCAACAGAAATATTTTGCTCGCGACGTATTTTTTAGATACGACAAGTCTTGTGCGAATCAAATAGAACAGAACTTACATTAATAGTTATTTTGAAACTGTTTCATATTTTGAACTTTGGTACACAGTACTGCTCACTAAACAAATATTTCATTACAGTTTCATTAAAATAATTCTTCTTGCAAAAAAAAAATCTGTCAAATCTGACCCGCAGACTAAAAATGATGCCCACCCGTGCTTTATACGCAAATTGTAGTTAAACTATTTAAAATAAGCCCAACTGTTTACTCACAACTAAACTAAGAGCTTAATTTGAAATATTTGCTATAAAAAATAAAGTTTGCTTCCTTTGCAAATGCTATTTTCAAGTTAAAAGTATATCGCAGAGCTCTGCCTGACGGGAAGGATTTTCCGCAGGCCGGAGTTTTCTGGTCTCTGATCTAGACTATGAGCTTAGAGTATGTAGTACCCACTGTTGTATACGAAAATAACAATTTGTAATTTGTGTATCATTTAAATCAAACAGTTTTAGAATTAAAAAAGTCTTTAAATAAGCTTGTTGTGTTTGAAATAAGTAAAATACCTTTAGATTTTTAAACTAAAACCGATCGTTTGTTATGTCAAAGCAGTCTATATCCTTAGCAAAATGTTTGTACAAGTTTACAAAAAATTGTTACTTATTTCTGTTGTTATCCAATTACCTTATCTTAACAGGTTGTCAAATGTAAAACATAACTTAACTAATCTGTAACCAATACCTATTTAAATGTCATTTTATATCACGCTTTACGTTGTTATGAAACCATTTTAATGTAGGCATTCTTTTCATTCTTTAAATCTTAAATCACTGTTTGTAATATTCGATCAAAAAAAAACATTATAAGTTCCTTTAATTTTAAAAACAAACAATTGCATATTGCACTTATTAGTTACAAACACTACGAAAAATAAATTAAATTTATAATGGAAACTAACCGCTACGAAGAATATAAAAAGTATAAAGAGTTTTTCCGTAGACATTAAAAACTTTAGTTTCATTTTGTTTCCTCTATTATGTACAACTTAGTTAAATTCCTGAAAAAAAATTGATAGATTTATATATGAAACCGGATATAAATAAGTAAAGTTGCCCTAAAGTGTAGTATTCTAAGAAAATAGATTATTACATAATTGGTAACAATGAGTTAAATAAAACAAAATAGAAGTTTGAAATTTTGTTTGAAAAAACATTAATATGAATTATTTTGTAGCTTAAACTATTATTTTAATCTCTGAAATATCGTAAAAATTTATAAAATTTTTATGACAGGGTGTCAGAGTTTTTTACAGTCTTTCATAATATACTTTGTTGTAATTTTGATAATATGAAAAAAATACATGTTCGTACCTTGGTTATATATCACACGGTTATGTGGCACACAATAAAAACTACAAAAGTTGATGTTAACACGTATTTTTAAAATAGTTGTAATCGTTTTAGGAATGTATTGTTGGAAATTTTGTAAATATTGTACTCATCTGCTAAAAAAAATAAATCAAAGTTAAAAAAAAAGTCTAATCGTATGTTTAGTATTTACGGTCGATACTATTTGTAAGTAACTAGTTTGATAACGAATAAATTTAAAAATAAAGTTTATTATTACTAAAATGAACATATTATCGGTTCAGTTTTTATATTTTTTTATAGTGCTTTTGTTATAAAAGTTAAAGTTAAAACATGAATTATTTCTTAATTCGTTTCAACTTGTTCAAATGTAAAAAAATGTTTTTACAATAAATCCAAAATACTTTAAATGCAACATTTATTTATGTATTAAAAACCTATACGTAAGATAACTAGTAGTTTAAAAAGACTATTTATTTACAAATTAATTTAAAATACAAAAGATTAGTAATGTTATATAACTTGTAATTGTTCATTAATGTTATGTATAAAATACACACAGCACTGTAATCTAAGCTGTAAAACTTAAACAGAATTTAAAAAAATATCAATTTAGTACACTAGTTCTGAAAACGACAGTTACAATTCTAACTTCCAAAGACTGGCAATGAAACAAACCTTAAAGTTGAATTAAAGTAGCCTTTTATTTTTTCTAAAAATTTACGAATTGAGTCTTTAATAATCATTTATCAAACTCTACTATCATTCGAAGATTAGTTTTTTTAATTAGGTTTTAATTTTCAACATATTTTTAAAGTTTTTTGTTTTCTATCTACTGAATTAGTTTATTTTCATTTCTTAACTTTGTCTATTAAACACTCGTTTTAATATAATCTTATGTTATTGTTCAACTTAACTACAAAATAATAAAACTTTATTATTTATTCAAAAAACACATATGAATTTTAGGTTTATTACTTTAACTTTGTTGATAAAAAACACTACAATTATGTTTATTTTGTTAATTATACTATAAGATAAATTTAAATTAACCCTAAAAACTGTAAAGTAGAAGAAAAAAGTTAAGCATACTAAAGTCTAACTCAAAATAAAAGAGTTAAGGAATAAAGTTTATTATGAAATTTGCAAAATAACTTAAGATTAAAACAATAACATTAAAAAAACTATCATAAGTTATATATTTTACCGAAAATATTAATAAAAACTAAACTTTTTTAAATTACCTAAAACTTTAGTATGAAAAAAGTCTAAATATATTGACTAGATTTCTTGTACAAAGCAAGGTTTATAAACCTATATTAATTTTAGAGGTTACTAAATATTCGAAAAATTTAGTTTTTGACTTAAACTTACGTTTTTTTCGTAAATGTGATGTTTCGTAAAGCTCGTAAACCATTACATTAAAAAAAAGAAAGTGTGTGTAACATCAAAAATTAACGGAATTTTTCTAAAATTAATACTTCTGCCTTTTTATTAAGTTTAAATATTGTTGTTCTAAACCTTTCAAATTAAAAGAAAAATAGTGTAGACATCATATTAAAAAAAAACTATATTTTTTATGAAGTCTAAATACAAACTTGATAAAGATACTATAAAAAAAAACTCTTATATTTTATACTTTAAAGTTTAATTTTTTTAAAATAAATGTGTGCTTCTTTTCAATAAAATTTTTATCAATTACTTTTCATAAAATCTACATTTTATTTTACATAATTCTAAATTTTTGTTCCATCCATAATCACAACTTAATAACAATTTATTAAAGCTGTGATATAAACTGAAACATAACTCTTAAATCTGCAACAAAAGTCTTACTTTCAAACTATAACAATAATTTGTTTTTTTTTTTAAGTAAAATAAAGAATGTATACGTGTAAAATAGAGTGTATTTTACTTACGATCGTTGTCTGAACTAACGGGATTTAACTATTCTGTGTTTCGAACAATTTTAGGTACCTTCTTTTCTGTTCGTATTTTTCTATCGCTTTCTTTTTTTTACACTCAGCACTCGCTTGGTAGACTTTCATTTTAATAGAACGTTTAAGTCTCAAAATTTTACAAATTAAAATCTGTATAACTTAATTAGATAAAAATAAGCAAATTTTCGTTTTTACAAATTTAGTATTAACAGTTAATTAATAAAAGAATAACAATCTACGCACAAAAATGTGAAAAAAAAACATATAAGTATTGCTAACGGAGTAAAGAAAGCACATCTAATAAGTCTAAAACTAACAAAAATCTATATTTTTACTCTAAATGTCATCTAAAAATAGTGGAAGTACTAACTACTAGTTAGTAACTAGTAACATGATAATCTGTTTAAATAAAAGTTGTAATTAATTAAAAACGTATTTTACGAAAAACGTGAATTGTTAAAAACATAGTTATAAAGTTAATGAAGTTTTTTAAAATTGCAATCAAGAAAAAAAAAATGTAAACTAGTTATTCAAATTAAATACTTCATTGTTTTTTTACCAAAATTCTAAAGAAAAAAAATTCTTAACTACATAATCAAAAATTAAAAAAGTAAATAAATTGAATAGTTGTTAGTATTCATTTATATCAGTGAATAAAGGTACTAAAGTTGAACTTTTAGTTATTTAAATTTTTTTAAAAAGTTATATAAACTTGTTTTCAAACACAATAAGCTGTATCTATAAATCAACGAATAACCATAATATTTCAGAGCACTCGGTCTACTACAACTTACTGCGTTTCCCTGTGCTAATTATATATTAAGTCTATAGACTTTAAGACAATAAAGACTTTTACAGACTTTTTATACACACGTAAAAACTAACAACTAACTTTTTAAAAACAAACAACTTAACAACGTTATAAACATTAAAGTTTTATATTGAATTTTAGTTGACATTACTAAATATACATGTTTTTATGTTTCAAACTTTCTAAACTTTTAGTATAATAATAAAATCATACTAATACTAAGTTATAAAAAAAATATTTCTAGTAAGTATAAAAAGAAAAACAAAAACAGAAATAATATTTGATGTTAAGTTTAAGCGCAAAAGAATAGAACATATTAAGTAATTTAATAACGCAAAAAAGTATTTTTAGATACAGACTTGATGTCTAAAAAAACTAAATTTTATAATTAATTTTATATAACTTAAATGTTGTTAATTAATGAAATATGCATCATACTTAAAATTTTTTTTAAATGGTCTTTGAGGTTTAAATAATGAAATATTTTTGATGAATTAAAACAAGTACTGCAATTTTTATATACTTATACTTTACAAAAGTTGCTGCAATTACAAAGTAGTTTTTACATTTGATATAGTTTATAAAAGTTTCTAAAACTGTTTTGATTATAATTTACCATAGTTTATGTAAATAACAAAAAGTGTGAAATAATTATTACTAATAGTTGTAAGCATATCTTTAGAGATTGTTTAGTATTTAAATAGAATAGATGAAAGGTATGCAAATAAATAAATCTATTTACTAATATAAAGGCAAGTAGTTTAAAAAAAACTATATATTTACAATGGCTAAAAGTATAATGCTACTAAGCTTAAAACATTAAAACAAAGACTGTTACCACTTTTCAATCAAAAGTATAGTGGATTTTTCTTTTGCTTTTTATAGTCGTTAATGTTTATTTTTTGACATAAAAAGACACAAAAAGATTTAAAGAAACTGAAACGCTTAGAAAAATTAGACTTTTAAGTGTTTTAAAAATAGTATATCGCATCTAAATTCCGAGTCAATAAGCAAAATGTTAAATATAACATTTTAAAACAGTAGCATTAAATAATAAAACTTAAAATAAAAATATACAAAACAAAGGTGTGTGTTTGCGTGACAAAAGTGTTTTGTAGATCTTCCACACACTTTTACCTGCCGAACAACTTTAATTTCTTCTTTATCTTGATTTCCATCAAGTTTAAATAAGTTCTGAAGAAAACAAGGCTACATATTTTACAAAATGACATGCAGTGCTTAAGAAAATACAAAAAAAATTATACTCATTAAGCTTAACTAACTACATATTGGGTTGAATTATACAAATCGTACGTTGGGTGTTTCATAATAGATTAAAATAAATGCTAAATAAAAAGTTTTTTCGGATTACATAACAATAAGAAAAGTAGTATGTATTCTTTTTAAGATTAATAAAAAACAATTTCAGCATTAAAGTTGTTCAAAGAAAGACTAACTACGAGCAAATTGTAGTATTTATTAACACTTTTCAAATTAGTTTTTATTGCAAATTTTGTTATGTAAAACCATGTGAAACATAATTATTATATAATACTGTAAAAATTATTTGATTATTTTTTAATTAAAACTAAAAAATATACTTGCAATAGATTTAAGGGGAATCTATTATTCAAACTGACGTATAAAAGTTTTTTTATGTACTGTACATATTTTGACTTAATTTATAAATCATTAAAGTTTTTCTAAGCAGTTTGGTTTACCTAAATCAGTACTACTAAAGTTGCTTAATTAGAGTAAAAATTATATTTATAAGTACATATATCTTTTATTTGCGGAAGAGTTTCGGTTAGTATTTTGAAATATAAGAAGAAAGATATACCTTTAATTTCAATGAAATTAAACTTATTTATCTGTTAGTTCTATGCAGTTTTTCTTTTGTAAATAAGTAATAAATAAACCTTAGTATAGTTAGTGTTGTTTGTGAAAATTTGTTTACTAATTATAATTTTTCGTCGGGAGACTAAAAAATTTTTGTGGATTACTAGTCTAAGTATTAACTAATAGAAAATAAATATTGTTTTTAAGTATAAATATTCAAAAAACTTTATTCATAAAAGTTGCAAACTAATTTATTGTCTGTATTTTAGAAGAGTAAATTTGTTTATAATTATAATATTGCGTAAGAATTTAAAATAACTAACTAATTATAGTGCGTGTAACCTTTTTTTCGTAAAACTTTTATCAAGACTAATTGTGATTAACCTCAAATAATTCTGTAAATATTAATTTAATGAGAAATATAAAAACTTTATAAGAATTAAGAGAACATTATTATCTTTATCGTTAATTTAGTAAAGTGGTTAGCTGTTACAATTTCATAATTTAAAAGTTAGTTTAATAATGTTTTAAATACTTATTTTTCTTTGCAAACATGTTTCTAAAAGTATAAACATGCAGTATTAATTAAATTATAACGAGTTTTTGTACCTCAAAAATTAATAATAGAGTGTACATGTTTGTTTTTAAAATCAATTTTTGTTATAACAGATTTAAATAGATTAACCAACTGCAATATAATTTATTTGATTGATTTGATTTTTTTATTAACTTAAATATTAAAAAATAATTTCTACCAACTTCATTTTAAATACAACTCACCGTACTTAAAATTCTACTTTGAAGCATTAAACTTATAAAAATACAGTTTTACTTGCTTAACTGGATTTTTTTTGTTGGTTTCATACATGTTTTTTTCTAACTTACCAAACCACAATACTTCGAAAGAGATCTTCAATAAATTTAAAATTTTCTACTATTATTTGGGTACGTCTCGATAACCAAAAGGTTTTTTCGTACACCAGGTCCTGAGACCAAACTTTTGAACAAACACAAGCAAAATAAACAATATAAAGGTATAGTTAATCTTAAAAATTTTTATACTTACCAATGCTAAAAATGTTAGGTTTCTGCTCGGAAGGTGAAAAATATAAAAAAAAAATTACATTTAACCGTTTTTTTAGAGTTAACTGTTAAACCTCTTTTTTTAATGTATATCTTAAAACATAAAAAATTTAAAACAAGTTTAATACAAAACACAGAATGTTAAAAAATAAAACAAACTTTGAAGAAAATATATATTGAAATAAACATAAAAACTTTAAAAAATGAAAATTCTCTATTTTTAAAAAAAAGCGTTATTTGACCACATTACTTTCATTTATTTATACAGAATTGAATTATAAAGCAAATTCATTGATTATCATATTAATTTAAAGACAAAAAAGGGTTTAATAGTATTTTAAATAAGTGTAGGTATGTACAGATTACAATTTATTAACGGACTAAGAATAATACCGCTACCATGATCAGTTTACTAAATAGAACTTTTAAAAAGGGTAGGAGGTGTACATATACCAATTAATACAAAAATTGTTTAATTTAAAACTAGACTCTAAAAATTGACTTTTATAAAGCTTAGCTTAATTTTGACTAATTATAAGTATGCATTGTATATATAGTAACCTTTCTATCTGGATTTTAGAACTTGGAATTATTAACGTTTTGTATCTAAATTTCATTCAGATAAAATATAATTATTTACAATAATCATTTTAAAAAAGTAGCTAAACAGTAAGAATGGCTTTTAAAAAGATATTTTAAATATTGCACAGGTTTGTACTGTATATATGATTAACTTTTATTAAGTGTAAATACTAAGATTTCGCGGAGAAAATCGAATACCATCAAAATCAGATAGTTGAAATAGTTGTACAACTGTGATTACAACCATGAACAGTAGGTTTTTATTTTTAAAAGTTTATAAGATGTCTGATTCACACAACTAAAATAAAAAAAACATTGTAAGTATAAGAGACACTAAATGTTAAAGTTAGCAACTTTTACAATAAAATAATAAATTTCAGTCTCAAAGGGTTTGTAAATATACTCAAAACTAAGAAGGTTAGAAAGTTTATGGATAAATCGATAGTAAATCTCAACTTACATAATTTAAAAGTTTTGAATTTTTGTTTGAAATAAAGTTAATAAAACTTATAAATTAAATTTATATTTAAACAAAGTTCAAAATTCATTTCCGTTAAAGGTTTACTTTACTACTCTAACTGACCTCATTGAGTAATTTTGAAAAAGTTCATCTACAGGACAAAGCTTACTTTAATTTCGTTGAGGAATAATCGATTACTGAGTTGGTTTACAAAAGTCACCTTTGTTTATTTTAATTTAAAACATCGTGAGTGACCTAAAACTTTTTTTGCTAAGTATTTTTTTAAAATTTTAGCACTTGCTGAATGGATTTTTTATGAATAATATATGACTAAACATAATAATTGCTTGAAATAAAATTTACCAAATGTAAAATGCAGTTAAAATAAATTAACTCGTTAATTTTTCTTTATTATTTATCATTAAGTTTTGATGTTGTTTTAATTACGAAGCTTACTCAGTTTCTTTTTTGTTATTAAAATATTCAACTTCATAAACGAGTATTTGAAAATAAATTATATAAGTTTTTTAAAAACATTACAATAAGTTTAGTGAAAATAAATCTTACGAGTTGAGTAACGTATAATTTTTTTTTAGCAAATGTTTTATTTGTAACTGATTAATAATTTAATTAATATCGTTTGTTCTAGTTTCAACTAAACTTTTAGCACGTTATGAATATATTTTTTACTTAACTGAATAAAGTAATGCATGTTAAATGCGATCTATGTTAAATTGCACGTTTAACCACGTCATATTTCATCATTAAAAATTCATACAGTCTTTTAAAATTTTAAAAGCATTTATTTTCTATAAAAGTAGCTTTTATAATTTTGTTGTGTTGTAATAAGTTAGTTTAAACTTGATATACATAATTTAGTTTGGTATGCTACAAATAGCAGTAAATACGTATTGTAAGGGTAAACTTTTCAAAAAAATTACAGATATAAATGTATAATATTTAATATCAATAAGTATTAATAGTAATAGGTTAATGTTTACAGGAATAAAATATAGTTCTTTTCTTGTATGAAACTTTTGTTAAGATAACAATATAAAAGGAAAATAAAAGTTGAAAATATAATTACGTTGTTTGCTTAAACTTTTTATTTAAAAACAAAATTTTGAGTTTTGTAGTTAAATATTGAAGTAATACAAATTTTTAACACTAAGTGTTATACAGTCCTTTTTTTTACTTTGCTACAACAAAAAACTTTAGCAACCTGTATAGTATCGCAAATGTATTTTGTTATAAAATTTTGAATGAGCTAACGATTTATTTGAAATTGAAGTACCATAAAATCTAAAGGAAGGAATGTCATTATGCATTGGAGAGAGCATATCTGACTAATTACAGGGTAAGACTTAAAATATACTTTAAAAAAGTTCTCGAGATTTATCTTACTCAAAAATTACTTATCAAGCGTACTTAGTATGTGTTTAAATCAAGTTTTCCAGAAAATGGTTGACAGAAGAAAAATATTGTGTCGATTTTTACATTTTTTAGTTATAAATAGAAAAATAGGTAAATAGAAAAAAAACAAAAATTACTTCAGAGACTATATGGAACTTTAGTGCTTTGTATATGTCTAGTTATTCAACGTTTTTTAATTAAAAAGAATTTAAAAATTTTGTAAAAGATCTCTCCCTACAATCTTATACGATATAAACTTAATGACTAAAAAGTAACCTTTAAAAGATTTTTTACAAACCAAAAATTTCTTTTACTTTTAATCTATTTTGTGATTTGTAACAGTTTTAGTGGCTTATACAAGTTGAGCATACTAATTATAAAACAATTTAAAGTTGTATGTTGAAAACTACTAAGTATAGATAAACTACTTGTATGCACTAAGGTAAGTCAACTAATCAAAAAAAAAAAAAAGAGTTGAGACAGTTAATACACTGAAGTTTAGTGCATATAATTATACTGGCGTGAACGCAAAGATAGTGAACTTTTTTAAAAAGTACTCGTATTTAACTTAAAAACTAAAAACAAAAATTGTACAACAAAGCTATAAGACTTTTTTTTTTCCTTAAAATATACCTAAATTAATATTTTTAGCCGTTTAACAAACTTTTAAAAAACATTACGTACTTCCGCTGAATGGTCTAAATATACCTGTTATTGATTTTCAACTAAAATTAAACGGTAGTTAAAGAATATTACTCAATTCTTTGAATTAATTAAGTAGTAACTAATGAGATTATATTACTTGTATTGGTTCGTGTTTCAATTTAAACAAGCTAGAATAGGTACAATACTCTGGTGTTTTAGGTAATACTACCTCGCCCTATATTTGAAATTCTGACATTATAGCTAAGAACTGACGTAAAGCGAATAAATAGTACCATTTAATTACCTAACCCTATTTCATCCTATCGAAAAATAAACAGGTAAAACAGATTAAAAGTTTTAGTAGAGTTTCAAAAAACTAATAATCACAAATGAAAACTAATACACCATTTTAGTATTAGCTACATATTTAAACTAATTCAGTATTTTTTGTAGTTCTTTTATAACTTCAAGTTAAATAAGTCATACAATTATATCAAAAATTACTGTATAAATAAAAAAAATAAGTACTTTTGGAAAAACACTGTCTAGTTTAACTTAAAAATAACCTTTCTTAAAACATAATGTTTAGTAAAATAGTCTGAAATGAAATCTAACAAACTTCATTTTTGGTAATATTTCTAAAAATTCATTATGCCAATGATAAAGACTTAATATTCTTAAACGATATTTATAAACTTTTAAATGGAAAAGCATTTAGTCTTTTTTTTTTTAAGAATAAGGCTCGTAATTATCAAAAGTTGTAAGATAGTATAGTTAGCAACGATGCAAAATAGGTATATAAATACCTATGTGGTAAACTTAAATTACAAAATTACAAAATTAAAAGCAAATGAGCGCTACACTAGATAATATCGTTTACACCTTGTTTTGAACTTAAGTTAACTCAGGATACTAATTTAATAATGTAGTACAGATTAAAATAAATGACAATCAATCAAGAAAAAAAACTATAAGTAACCAAATCGTTGATTGAATAGCGGTTTTGCAGTTTAAAGTATACTCAGGTGTATAACGGAAAAATCGATTAGTAATTACGACAAAAATTAACCGAAATACCTTTGAAGATTTTTTCATTAAAAAGTTATAAATTATGATCATTGTAACCAATGTACTCATAAGTTATTCAGTTCAATTAAAAAAAATATTTGCAAGCAGTTATTCAACTAAAATTAAACGTAACTTTTATTTAACTTTTCTGATACACGTATGTTTTTGCTTGCATAATAACAACTAAAACATTAAGTATAACTTAAAAGACAAACAAATTAGTTTCAAATTAACTACAAAATTTATGAATTTAATATGTTAAACAGATTATCAACAAAATTATTTATTATAATGTAAAAAAATACAAACTTTAGAAAGTGTTGCATTGTTTTCAAATAGTTTTTGTTATTAGTTTGTAATTAAATCAACAGTTTATTTTGAAGTGCATAATTTAAGCGACATAGTCTTAACATACATTTTAATGAATAAACTTTTCCGCTCAGTTTTTATAGTTAAAATTCTTAGCCCATAAGTTTACTTTTGTTTTAGCTATTTTCGTGTCTGAAACTTGTAATTAAGTAGTTGTTAGAATAATCTTTACTGTTTAATGAAAAATATCTATATTATAAAAAACATTTAAAAAAATAGATGTATTTCGTATAATTAGGTGGAGAAATTAACCAAAATGGTCTAACGCATGTTGTCTAATGCTTTTGCATTTTATAAGTCGCGGGCTAATTTTCTAAGAAAAAAGTTCCTCGCGGGAAAAATATATAAAAGAGTTGCAGTAAAAAGCAAAAATATATTATTAATCGAAAATCTAAACAAAAGTATGTAAAAGAGCACTGGTAACTACTTATATTTTAATTTAGAGCCTATTTATAACTTTTGCCACAAAATATTTATATTTAATTGTTTTCTAAAAAGTATGTTTTTAGCTGATTAATACATCAAGGATTGAAGTTTGCCAACCCCTGGTATAAGGTATAAGGATATGTATAATAAAATTAAACGCTTTTTTGCTTCTATTTTACGTTTATCGTAGTTAAAAAAGTTTACAGCAAAAACAAGCTAAGTTTTTAAAAAGCCTTAACATGGTTTATGTGCTGAAGTTACACATTTAAAAAATCTCGTTAGTATACTGCGAAAAGGTATGCTTCCATCACTAAAATAGATTGTTATGTAAATTTGTAGTTTTACTTATCTAGCTAGCTAATTAAGAAAATAAAGCTGAACTGTTTATTTAATTACATATTTAAAGTGATGCAGAGGTTTATGTCGATTGTCGAGTACATACATTTCTAAAGCATGGTTGTACTATTATTGGCATTTGTTAGTTTATGTCATTTTATACTCAAGGTGATAGAGTGAAAACTAATTAACAAATTTACTGAAATACACAGAATGCATTAAAAACAGGACAAAAACCAAATTTTTAAACTTTTATTTTTTGGTCAAAGTTTTATAGTGTTAGACAAATAATATATCTAATAAGTCTAAAAAAATCTGCAGAACGTACTAACTTTTGATTTTGAATTTTTTTTTAAATTTCTGATCAGTAGACTTTTGTACAATTATCTACTGAGCACAAAATGTTAATAAGTTAATACTTTTCAAGACTTAAAGTCCTAAAATTCTGGTTTAGATTCGGTTTTTACACATTAAATTAAATGTTCAAATAAAATCAGTTTTGGAAATAAGATAGAATACTCAAATAAACAAGTATTATAACTACTTATTAAAACTTTTCTACACATGAACTTAATTCTATAGACAAAGTAACTCACAGACTATTTGTCAAACACTGATATAAACATACTCTTATTTCCACATGGTCTAATATTAGACAACATATTTTCTTGCCATTACAAATAAATATTTTAGAAAGAAAAAGGTTTATAAATGTATATTTTTGAAACATATTCCACTTTTAAGATCAATAAACGTATTTGGTCTTCATTGAACTTATTTACGCTCTACAATAATGTTATATTAGCAATACACATATACAGTTCGTAAGAATTACAACTTTATAATGTTACAAGGAAAACAAAAATGACATTATGGAATTTAAACAAAATACTAAAGTAAAATAATAATACTTTTAGCATCGTAACTTCTGTTGTTTAAAAAAAGATTGTTTTTTAAATATTGAAAATAGTATCTTTGCTTTTAAATTTATACAACAAAATCATAAGTATGCTCGATCCATCAAGCTATCTGCTAATAATTGTTTCAAATATCAAATGAAACAAACAATTTTTTATAACAAAATAATTGTTATAAGCTTTAAAACTTATAACTGAACAAAAATACTCAAGTTATCTAATAATCTCATACCATATACTTCATTAACAATAAAGCTCTATTCAGTTTTTTTCATAAAGCACTTTTAGTTATTTAGTTTAGAAAAAATTAGCAAGTAATCACTTAAGGTGAGGGTTTACAACAACAAAAAACTATATTATAAGTGGAGATAAGCTGTAAAAAAATATGTTGCAGTAGTCATCTAACTGCTTAATACCACAATTAAGTTATTTAAAAAAAAAAAGATATTTTATTTGAAATTAACGAGTTATAGTTACCATAACTGAAAAGATGCAAACCAAAAACTTATCATACTAAATATAACTATTCAAAATATAAATTTAAGCCTTTGTTAACTAAAGATTCTAGCGAAACAAGTTCACTGGAATATATACTAATAACAAATATACAGTATCCTTCTTTTATTACACTGACATATGTTTCTGCGTGTTAAACGAGTCAACACACTTAACTGAGCTCTGTAAAAAAATAAATACTATATATAAATAAATATATTAAATATAGTTATTTAAGCAATAATTTGCTCTTGTGATTGGTTACGTTTTATGAACGTAAATCATAAAAAAAATGAAAAGAGTTTTGTGAAACAGTTTTGATTTAGATTGGTTTGTAATGTCTTAAATTAAATAACTTAAAATTACAGAGTTTTCTTAAATTGTTATTATGTCTTCTAAAATTGTACAGTAACCAAAACAAGAACATCTATTACGTAATAATTGTACGTAACTAGTTTTCGATATGCTTTTACTCACTTGCAAAGAGTAACTGTAATTTGAACTTAGTTTACTTAAAAATGTTTTTCATTTATAATTAAAGAAATAGTATAATCTATACAAGAGGCTTTTTCAGAAATAAAGCGATAGTACCATAAGATTACATTTTATTATGTATGATCAGGCTTATATTTCTTTGTTTGTACTATTATCATTTTGTACTCTTTTTATTTCTGTGTTCATGGATTTTAATACCACATTATCAACTTTGTGTAACTCCTTTTCTTAACTTTTTATCTTCAAATTTGTTATCATTTTTTGAAAAAAAAGGAAAATAACTATCTTTACTTTTATTAAAAACTAATACAAGTCGATAGTTTTTTATCACAAAATTTATTCGAGCTGTTTAATGCAGAAGAAAATCAAACACTGCTTATTTTTCACTGTAATGTTTTAGAAACTTTCAAAACGATAAGTTTTACTTCTTTTATTTAATTTTTCTTTTATTAGAAAGTCTATCCCTAATTATTAACTTTTTCTTATATCTTGATTTTCAACTATAATCAAATTTAACAAAGCTTTTTGTGGAAGCAACTTACCAACTTTTTTTTTCAGTATCTTTGAATTATCATAAAAGAAAATTTTTAATAATTTTCATAAAAAGATTTTAAAATTCAAAAGAGAACAAAGTCAACCTTTTCATAAAAAAGTGTTTGGATTTATTTTAAAAACATAGTGTGATTGAACTTCTTTACTTAAATTAAAAAACCTGTTTAAGAAAAGACTAACCAAAAAAAAAAGATTTGTAAAAAGTAGCTTTTCGACGGTTCAAATTAGAAAAACAAAAGGTGAAATTTCAAATCTATATGCGTCTTTATCAAAGATATTTTATCCAAAGTCTTCTTCAAACTTTAAATTAAGAATTAGTTTGAAATAAAAGTTCTTCCAATAATTAAACATAAATTTTAATAAACTTTATTAGTTAATGCTTCAACCGCTCTGCTATAGAAAATAAAATTATTTCACAAGCAGCATACAAGTTTTTTATAATTTTTAAAACAACCTTTAATTCCATAAAATTTGTTAGAAAAGATTTTATTATCAACTGTTCATCAAAAGCTAAATTAGAGATTGTGTTTGATAAAAACATTTAATCATCGAAGGTACACAAATTTCAAAATCTTTTCATTACTCTTAGTTTTGTTTTTTGTTCGCTCGAAATATAAGTCTTCAGTGAGCTCGAATGCAAGTTGATTTTTTAGGACATGACTGGAGCAAGTGGTTGAGCTTTTTCCACATGACCAACTTCATACGGGGTGCACAGCAAAAACGAAAAATCTTCAAAAGACTAGTTTTCATTGTAGTCGGGTAGGTGATTGACTTTCGTGCTTGCGCTACCACCATCTTCGAAGTCATTCTCGTAAACATACTTGCTGTCACTGGCGCAACAAATAACCAATTTTTGTTATATCAATTTTAGTTTTATTTCCAGGGATATATGGAACAAAATATTGTCTTAATTTTCTTTTTTAAGAGCTCACTGCTGCTTAGAGGCTATATACAGTTGCTTCAGCGAAACAATGGTGAAATCCTTTTAGGTTTTAGATAAAGTAGTTGCTCTGTTAGTATGTGATTTATGCAGCTTTTGAGCAGCTACTTCATCGTCATATATTTTGCTAATTTCAATTTTATAAAGTTCTAAAACATTTTATTTCGTTTCTTTTCCTTTAGTTTTTACTAATAGTCATCCGTGAGCTCTAATGCAGGTTGGTTCTTTTTTTAGCATGGCTGGAGCAAGTGAATAAATTTTTCTATCGACGAACACAATTACAAGTAGTCGAATGTATCTTCATTCTCAACATCGTTGACACATATTGGAATATGAGATTCTTTTTTAAATTCGCTTTCAAGGAGCTTTTATAGCACGTCGTTCTTAACCTAAATATATATTTTTTTAATTACTCATTTTGTTCGTGCTTTACAAGAACTAAAGGAATTAGAACCAAAATATCAAACTTAAGTTGTAATATATTTTTGCAACAGGGTTTTGATTTTACCTCAAACAGTGGGCTTTCGGATATGATACTACCTTGTATGTAGTATCTCACAGAACTACTTTCTTACGAAAATTACACGTTTCTCCAGCTTTTTGAAGAAAAATAGCTTATTATTTTTTTTTAAGTAATATGTTATTAACAACATAAACTTTAAAATTAAAAACCTTGTTTTATAACCTTTTTTTCTATTTTAATTTGAAGTGTTCTCTTTTTACCAAACATTTAACTGGTTAAAGATTTTAGACTTACCAAAAGTACTTAATAAATTATTTTATAATATTTTTTTTATAAACATAAAACACCTGTATAGACACGTGTACATATACCTAATTAATATACAAGTCTAAAAATAAAAAGGTTTTTATTGCTTCAGATTCAGTCTTTGTAAAATTATTCTAGATAAACACTCAAACTTTTTCTCTTAGAATTCCTTTATTTATGGAAGGACTAATGTTTCTGTAGTTTTACAATTTTCTGTGTCAAGCAGCAGACAAGTTTAAGTTTTTTTTAAGTTATCTTAGAAGAATATTTAGTTCATCAAAGTTTCGGTTTATGAAATGTAAACTTTTTAACAAAACTCGTTTAAGAAGTTGTAATTAAATTTATTCATCCATCTTCTAAGATTCATAAAATTTCAAAAGTTTCTCTTTACTTTAAAAATATTTTTGTTTACGCATGAGTTTTCTTTAGACCTAGTAAGTCTTTCTGTAGGCAACTGATTTAAGTAAATTTTTTAGTGAAACCAAAAGCGTAGAACTGATCAAACTACCTAGAAAAGCTATTTAAAGGTTTAATTTTGTTGTTTCGGCAAAACAACGAAAAATTTAGAAGACATACTTTATCCTGAACGGAGCAGCTGTAAGGAGAACCTGTGAAGTCAGCAGATACTGATGGTACAGTATCTGCAAGACCCTTTAACTTATTTTTTTGTCTTAAGCTCTTCTTCAACTAAATCATTTTACTTAGTATAGTGACAACATGAATAATAACTTAAATGAAAGTTCAAATTAAAAACAACTGGTTACAAGTTACAACAGCAAAGTTTAATATACTGTATTTATTAAAAAGAATTTATTTAAAAATGAAGCATTAAATCAAGTGAAATTGTACAAAAATTTAGTAAAGCTAAAATAATAGTTTAGTACTTTCTTTAATAAGCAACAAAATCTAATAACAGTCTATTATTTGGTACTTTCTTTTAAAGCAACGAAGTTTAATAATAGTTAAAACGCTTAACTGAATTCCACTCAAAGATTCAATTCAAGGTAGAAGGATGTTGATATGTGATCCACAAGAGTTCATCTGTAAAAACTGCTGTTGCTACAACAAAACACTGCATTTGTATTAAAAATTGGTCGTTAAGCAAACGTCATAATGCTTGTTCCAAATTTAAACTTCGGAGTGCTCCTAAACAACTAATTTGTAAATAAGTGTACTCTTATTTACAAAGCAGGGACAATTAGCAATTTCAGCACATTTTCCTTTCTCGATTTGCTCTTTTTGGCGTTCTTGGCCAGGCTTCAATGATAAGCCTCTAGTCATGAGTAGAGAGGAAAAAAAATCATATGTACTGGTTCGCTTAATTCCTACTGACGTAGCTCATTAAACTGCTTCTCTTCTCTTGCAGCTGAAACATGTTGCCCGCCTGCAACTTGTCACACTTCCCTAGACACTGCTGGTGATCTCACAAATGTCACGAATCTATGACATAATATATTTTTTTAAAGTACCAAATTAAAAATTAAACTACATTTGAAAGAATGATTTTTTTTTTAATGAAACTATATTAAGTTTGTTTAGGTATTTTATTTAAAAATCATATTTTAATTGCAATTAACATTAAAAAAATCAACTACTAATAGAATCATCAAAAAAAACAAACTAGTTACCAGAAGGAATAAATAGAAAGAAAATAAAATCACAACCAGTTGTTTTTCATTCACCACTCTTAAATATACATAAACGCTTAAGAGTAAAAAAAAAAGATACTTACGCCGAATGAACGCTTACAATTCATCCGAGCTAGATGCTTTGGCATAACTTATGGGGACTTTTCGTTCCCTTAAATTGTACGTTTCAGTTTCCTCACAAGTCGCAACTCTGGGAACATACGCTTTCACGTTCCTTATACAAACTTTTACCAGGATTTAAGAGATTAGATACAGTACAGGATCTTATTCTAGAGTGTTGAGTGTGGTGATAACTTCAGTACTCTTAATTTTGTCGAACATTACTCTCCCTGAGAGATTCTGTGCCGTTCCGAGAGCGTATTGAACTGGGGTATAAGGTGAATCTTCAATGAAAGTGTTGTTTAAAGCTGCCGTTATCAGAGGCAAATGCAAAGCCCAATATGTCTTATCAGATAACGCACGAAGTGCAACATTGATAGTCTTATGTTGCCTATCAATGAAACCGTTAGTCTGAGGGCTGTATGGGGATACCAAACGTTGATCTATCCCTAACTGTTCGAACGCTTCGGTTAACGCGGTGTTAACGAATTCACGACCGTTATCGGAAACAACTACTTGAGGGACCCCAAATGAACCTACCCAGCATTGAAAAAAAGCATTCCTGACAGTCACAGCTTTCTTATCTGTGATCGGCATAGTCACAAGAAATCCTGTGGCTCCGTTTTTGGCTGTTAAAATATACTTATTATTACAAGATGACTCATTTAAAGGATCGACAAGATCTATGTGAACGAACTGGAATCGTTCCGTATTGTCTAGAAAAAAAGTTTTTTAAACGATTATATCTTGTGAATTTGGTCGCTTGACATACCACACATCTTTTGACTCAATGAGTTACATCTTTTATCAATGTAGGCCAGTAATAGTCTTTTGAAATAGCGTCTATTGTTTTATCAATACCCAGGTGCAACCTATCATGGGCCACATTAAATGCTGTTAGGCGCAGAGATTCAAGCAGAATGACCCGCTTATTACTTTTGTCTATCACTACCTCTAAATTTTCTGGTTGTAAATACTCGACTGTTTTCTTCATGTCATGTGCGGTATCTACTAGCCCTAGTTCCTTACATTGCAAGACCAAAATGACTTCCCTATTTATCATATTAAAGCTAGTCGTGTTTTCTCCGTTCACTTTATTTAACGGACTACTACCTATAATTTCCTCTTCACCGTCTAAATCACCGTAATCGGACTCGCTGTCTTCAGCCTCCGACTCAGACGTATAAATAAAGTCAGAATCCTGGTTATACGCACGAACATGCATTGCCGACTGTGGGGGTCGGCTTAAACTATCCGCTACTACATTATCATGGCCATCTATATACCTTACTATTGGATTTAATTCCTTGATTGCGCATATCCAACGTTGTTCCGCTGGAAAATTATTACCCATTTCGTTTGTAATAGCCCTTTCTACTGATTTACTATCAGTACGTATTATGAAAAATCTCCCCAATATTCTGCTTTGGAAGTGCATAAAAGACAAATACAGCCCGCGAAGTTCCTTATAAAAAGTAGAACGTACTTGCTTAAATGGAGGGAGGTTCTTTGAAAAAAGCGCAAGCGGTTGCATTCCCCCATTTCTCTCTTCTTTTTCCAAAATTGCACCAACGTGGCTGTCCGAAGCGTCCGTGAAGAGAATCAGGGGTTTTGTGTGGTCTTCATATTATATTGTTGCTGCTTCAACTAACAGAGCTATTGTGTCATGATAAGCTTTGATCTGATCATCAGTAAGTTTAATAACTGCCCTATTGCTTGCCTCAGATCCCCCCGAAATTTAATTAAGCGGTGCCATTACTTCGGCTAAGTTTGGTATAAATCGATGATAGTAACTAACATACCAATTACCCTATCTAAATCTTTGCGCGTGTTTGGTAAGGGTAGTTTTTTTATTGCTTCTACCTTAGATTCCATAACATCAACCCCTTCAACACCTACTGTATGACCTATAAAATCTACCTTAGTTTTAATAAAAGAACATTTTGCTTTATTTAAAAATAAACCGTTTGTCGATAATGTTTCTAAAATCTGTTTTAAATGTAATATGTGACTGTCCGCGGAATCTGAAAACACAAGAATATCATCTAAATATACAAAAGTGAAGGCCCCACATGAGGACAAGATACTATCTATAAACTGCTGGAAACGTGTTGGTGCATTCCGCAGCCCGAAAGAAGTCACCTTAGGGACAAATATCCCGGAATTAGTTATGATAGCAGCATATTTTCGTGAGTTTGGATGAAGAGATAAGCTATAGTAAGCTTCTTTAAGATCTAACGTGCTGAAAAAACGAGTACCTCCCGGAATTCTTTCCGAGAGCGTATCTATGCGCGGTAGCGGGTATGAAAACGGACGTCTGTGGGCATTCAAAACTGTGTAATCAACACAAATCATCATCTTTTTTAGGCATTACCGTGTTTGGTGATGCACACATGTTGGCATTTCCCTTTGCAACAGCTTCTCTCGTAATTAGGTCTGAATAATTTTTATCTGTCCTTTGTTGGCAAGCTAAATTACATCTTCGCGCCTTAATCACTTGCGGTTTATAGTTGTCAACTATAATCTCTAGAAAGTGGTTGTGTTTTCTTGGAGCAGTGTTATCAGGAGTTTTTGTAAGCTCAGGGTAATTCAGCAGTAGTGTCTCACACTTAGTCTCTAACGTAGTTATGTTATAACTGTCCCTAACTTCCCCCGTATTAATTGATGCAACTACCGACGTAGGCAATTCAACGGCCCTAAAAAGTTTAGTCGTTTGGTTAGACAACTGATGCGTCAATTCCGAAGGGTATATTATCAATTTTTTTGACATTAAAATGTCCATGCCTAAAATTCCATAACTCCTGTACTCTTGAGTAACCCAAAAATTGTGTTTAATGATTTTTAAATTACCTAGCTTAAAGTCAACGCAAGCGCTCACTATGGGGCGGATTTCATTATCGTCAATACTCTTTATAGTTCTACTGAACGGCTTAAAATAGTGGTATATGCCATTTGTTAGATTCTTAGGCAATATAGTAACTTTTCAGTGCTCCTAAATAATTAATTTGTAAATAAGTGTACTCTTATTTACAAAGCAGGGACAGTTAGTGATTTCAGCACACCTGTTCTGTTCCCATGTTGAGTTTTTGCAGGTTTTGAGCTACTTAATGAAGTCTTTTTTATTTTTTTCTTCCCAAGAAGTAAACATCAAAGTAGTGTATTTAACAGAAATTTTAGAGATTTCAAATGTCTAACTACGTTGTTTCGAGGGGAGCGGGTCAGAATGACACAGCGACAAAATGACACGGTCGTCAAATAGACACGGTGCGTCACTTTGGCACAGCGACAAAATGACACGGTGCGTCACCTTGGCACGGTGCGTCACTTTGGCACGGAGGGTCACTTTGACACGGCGACAAAATGACACGGTGCGTCACTTTGGCACATCGACAAAATGACACGGTGGGTCACTCTGGCACGGTGCGTCACTTTGGCACAGAGGGTCACTTTGACACGGCGACAAAATGACACAGTGCGTCACTTTGGCACAGCGACAAAATGACACGGTGCGTCACTCTGGCACGGTGCGTCACTTTGGCACAGAGGGTCACTTTGACACAGCGACAAAATGACACGGTGCGTCACTTTGGTACAGAGGGTCACTTTGGCACAGCGACAAAACGACACGGTGCGTCACTTTGACACGGAGGGTCACTTTGGCACAGCGACAAAACGACACGGTACGTCACTTTGGCACGGAGGGTCACTTTGGCACAGCGACAAAACGACACGGTGCGTCACTTTGACACGGAGGGTCACTTTGGCACAGCGACAAAACGACACGGTGCGTCACTTTGGCACGGAGGGTCACTTTAGCACAGCGACAAAATGACACGGTGGTTAATAAGGGAGGGAACGATTTGTTGTGAAACTTCAATCTTCATTGGTATGGACAACGATCTTGTTTTTCTAGGAAACTTTTCGGTTTCCTGTCTTCTAACCGGTTTTGTAGAATCAGCAACAATCACATTGATTAACTTTAAAAACAAAGACCGCAGGAATTTTTGATTGTGACTTCATAAAATAAAGTGAAACACGTAATGTTTATACCTTCTATTGTCCATCGTTGTACTTATAAACAACATACTCATTTTTAAGCAGTAGCAAGGTGTAAGGTGTGGTTACATGACAATTCAAATTCGGACAACTCAAATTCCGACAATTCAAATTCTTAAAAAAATATTTAAAAGACTATATCTCAAAAAGTAATATAAATTTGAAAAAAATATAAAATATGTATGTAGATCTTATTAATATCTACAAACCACTTTTGTCTTTTTTGAAAAATCTGAAATATTTTTAAAGATATTTTAAAAATACAAAAAATAGTTATATTTTTTACTTTTATAAAGCCATATTTAAAAAATTTTTTATTTTTTTGCAAAAAGAAAAAAATGGCCTGTAGATATTATTGTAATTTACCTATTAGTTTTATATTTTAGATATATATACATTATTTTTTTATTTTTAGCTGTTTCAATTTTTTATTAAGAATTTGAATTGTCGGAATTTGAATTGTCCAAATTTGAATAGTCGTGCACCCGTAAGGTGTGCTTAAAAGCTGTGCTTAATAAACGACAAATAATTATTTGTATCAAACAAAGTTCACAAAGATGCAAAAGCAGCATTTTTTTTAACAAAATACGACTGCCAAAGTTAAAGGGAATTTATTTTTGATTTCTTTCGAATGGAAAAACTTAAACACAGTTTTGTACTAGAACTTGATACGAGTAATAAAAATTAAAAAATGACTTGCCATTTTACGACTAAAAAGATAAAAACTCATATAAACCTATTTTCTAAACTTCAGCAACATTAAACATTACATTTAATCTACATTTTAGATCAATCATTCAGCATATCAAAACAATAAACTAGTAGGTGTTAACACAGAGGATAATTTGTTTTATAAACTATAACTCAGACGTTATCGAAAACAACTTTCTGCTGTTGTAATTCTAATGCGGTTCTTATTTTTCGATTTTATGCTTAAAAAAAAATGATACTTGCGCTCTTTTGACGACTTAATAGCTGACAATTTTGAACTAAAATACTGCGTTTTCTGACGATTTACGTTAGTAGCTACATCTTCAAAAAATCATTGTGCACTTGACTTAAAAGATCGAAACTTTACGCCTCTATGCGACTTTTGTTAGTTGCGACATATATCGTGCACTTAGAAGTAAAAGTATAATGCTCTTTCGCAAATAAAATTGTGCACTTAACACTAAAACTGCATAGATAAAAGTATAAATACAAATAACCGCAAATAAATTAGTTTTTTTAGCAAAACATTCCCTATATCAAGCATCTCTTTAAAAAAACTCAATAAACCACTAGTACACACTTGTAATAGACTATTGTAGACTTGCTTTAACAAAGTACAATTTTTCTTACTATTATAATACTAAAACTAATAGTATAAATGCTATTTAATTCCTTAAATACAAAAAAAAATACTATAATATCTGTCATACTCTAAGTTTAATTCTTTATATTTTAGGCTACAAAGTTTTGTAAAAATTAAAAAGACTTGAAGTATTAACTTTATTAGAATTAACTAAATTGACGATAAACTTAACATTTAATACACTATTTTTAAGAACAACTAATTTTGATTTATTAGGACTCAAGTTGTATAACCTCTAATGCTTAATTTTCTTAAAAGTGATAAATTTATAAATACGCATGAATGGTTACATCAGACTCTTAATTTTCTCTCAACTGTTCATAATACTATTTTTACATTTTTCAAAAATTTAGGCTCCAGGACCGTTTATTTTAATTATTTGCTTTTAGACAAGTTTATTATACATTTTCAATACAGAGTTTTAAGTAAACATCCTAAGTTATTAACTTTTGTTGAAAATTTTTTTTTGTATGTTTTTGGAAATTTAGGACTTAACTTTAAAAAAAATAATTTTTAACTGCACGTAATAGATTGTTAAAGCATGTAATTTACGACTCGATAACTGAAATGTTCTTTGGTATAACTTTTCGAGCGATAACCTTTTGTCGTTTAATAAACAGTAATCACATGTAACAGTAATAATAAAACTATTGTGTTTAAACAAACTACTAGGTTAAAATATTAAACATATTTAATATAACTGGCTAGATACTACAAAAGCAGCTAAACTCTGTCTTTTCAAAAACTAGAGTTAAAACACACAAGACTTATTCTTACAACGAAATAACACTGTATAAAATTAAATCTTAGTTATTTTTATAACAATTCCTGATAATAAGTAATTAAACGTTTAACAAAAAATACTAAATTTTATTCATTACATTAATATGAAAATTTTTGAAAAGTAAAAAATAAAACTTAAGAATATTTTTGTTTTTTATACTTGGAATTAAATTTTAAAGTATTTTATCATATATAGTTTCAAATGTATCAAGCTACTATAGTTTGGAAGAAATATAATAAATCTTTTGTTTAACTAATTACTATCAAAGTTTTACAATTAAAAGCTTTACTACTGAAAAAGTTTAGTTTTGCTTATAAGTTTGTTTATCCATGCTATAGTGACGCACCGTGTCATTTTGTCGCTGTGTCAAAGTGACGTATCGTGTCATTTTGTCGCTGTGCCAAAGTGACGCACCGTGTCATTTTGCCGCTGTGCCAAAGTGACCCTCCGTGCCAAAGTGACGCACCGTGTCGTTTTGTCGCTGTGCCAAAGTGAC
>NW_028140342.1:0-29216 GCF_965202585.1 Thalia democratica | reverse complement strand
AAAAATATATATTAATGAATAAGACTAATTGTATGTACATAATAAGTATTGCATAAGGTATATCTTAAATTAACTAAAATATACAAACATATATGGCAATTAGCTTTTAAATATATTACTGTTGCGTATAAATGAATCTAAATTTTAACTCTTAATAGTACTAAATCATTAATTATAACATTTTTTCGCTGGTTTAAATGATTGCTTCTAGTTTAATATCACAAACAACATATGCATTTAACACATTGACACTTTAGTGACCTTTGTAGTGACATTTAAGACAAGGTTTTGGTCTGTAGGATTGTTAATGTATATCATACACAATGTTTTCTAATGTCTTCTATCTAAGCATTAATTTGCTGTCAATTAATTTGAAGGAAATTAGTATCTTAAGTTACGTATGTTTTAAAGCACATCTGCTTAGTCAAATCTTTTTTAAATATATTTTTCTAGGTTAATCTTAATACTGTTGATTACTTCAAATAACTAAAACATTTCGTCTATGTAAAATGAAGGGTAAACATTATCTCTTAACTGTAAAGATACTTAAGGTAGTTCATCCTTATATTCTTTATTATACTTCTGCTCAATTAGACATTACAATCAAAAATCTTAAATTTTATAAGCATTAAAAGCAACCACGTGGATTTATTTGGCATAAAAATTCAGTCAGGTAAAAAAGACTTTTGAATTCCTGGCATTGATGATATAAAAAAATCAGATGCTTAAGCATATTTTATTCATACCCATATCATTTTCGTTACTGGCTGGTTCAACAAATTATCAAAAAGACAACTTAAATGCTGGTGGTGTTTCTGAAAATTAAAGTTTTGTTTTTATATTGTAATATAAATTCTGTTTTGATGTGATTTTAGTTTTGAAATATAACTCCTTTGCTTTAGTTCTGATTTTCGATAAAACATAAACTGTTAGGTTAAACTTTTCTGATTATCAAAGTATTTAACAAGTTTTGTTCTTTTCATTTAGATATAAGCAACAAAAATCAAAACTGCCTTTAATAAGTACAATTGCTCTGCTTATGCAGCTTTTGAATGGAAAACTTACAAATATTAAAATGCACGTAAAATTTTTGCGTAAAACAAACAGTTTTATCTTTGTAAGTATATTTTAAATGAAATGTACAATAACCACTTATAGTAAAGTTAGAAAAATTATAGCTAAATAAACTTATTTAAAATTTCTAATATAGCTTGCATAATAAAGTCTTAAAAGAATAAAATATAATATTTCTCCTCTAGTAATTGATATGTCTTTGTTTGTTTTGTAAAAATCAAAGCTAAAGTACTTTGTTAATTTTATATACCAGCATTAAGGTCAACTTACAGGTGGTTGTGTAGTCCAGTGGTTGTCTACCTGCTCAGGGAGCCGGAGGTAGCGAGATCGAGTCCAGCCATAGGCAGTTTTTGAAGATAAAACTTTACCAAATTCTTTTAGTTTGAATTGTTCAGTATCTTAAATTGTTCTATAACCTATAAAGTTTTTTGACCTTAAGTTAAGTTATTTAAAATTTAAAGTTAAGTTAAACAATAAAACTTATGAACGTTAATATAACATAAAAGCTTATATTTAAGCTTCTAAAAAAGTATTTTTGTCAGAAAAGGATTGTGCTCTTTTATTACATATATTTTTGTTTACCTATAATAATAAAAATAGTTTTACAGATTTTAATTACTTATGAACAACTTAAGTTATCTTTAACTTATATTAAGTTATACTTTTCAATATGCAATACTTAAACTTGAACCCTATTATTACTCATAGTTAAAAACCTTATTCAGTATACAACAACAGTTAAAACTATATTGATAAGACTAAACTAAATACTTGCTACTAATTTCTAACAATTATAAACAGAGTTAACTCCAGAAGAAAGATTGGATGAGATTAAACGTCTCCTGTGAATTTATTTTGATCATTATTTAATAGAGAAAGACAGTTATCATAAATAAAGCTTTTTTTAATTTTAAGTATTAAAGTAAAGGTAGTATTTTAGGTGCATAAGTTTAAAAAACCATCAGTACATTAAAAAAAATTTTCACTAGTCACGTATGATGGTATAAACGAGTAATATCTATAAGATGTATGTTATCAATGTTGACGTCAATATTTGTTGGCATAAAACTTTATTGCTTTATATATTTTTAATACAAACAAAATACAAATTGCTTTACATTGTTACCAAATCAACAACTTGTATGCAATAGCGTGATCAGCAATTAAGTTTGAAAGCTATTTGAGACTGTTTTGTTACTGAATATCCATCGTGCGTGTCATTATATTTGTCACATCAATCAATATTTTTTTCAGAGATTGTTGGTTTAAAGAACACCACATTTCCGAAAGTCCTTATTTTAGGATGATCGTAAGTACATTATTTTTCTAACAATATATTTACGTATATATATCTAACTGTGAAATTAACACAAAATGTTTAATTATGTGAAAACATGTGCGTTTAATTATTCATTGATTAACGACTGAGAAACATTACATATACTTCAGTCTAAGTATCTAAAGTAATTATGTTACATAATTCTTTCTTAAAACAAAATAAAAGTACTAAATCATATTTTTTATTTAATATCAAGATGGATTTGTAAATTTGATGAAATGATCAAGTTTTATGGTTTGGAAAAACATAAATGCGGCAAAAAGGAACTAAATGATATATTAAAAACGTTTTTTAACTTAGTTTAATCAGTTGAAACAAGTATCTTAAAATTTTAAAAATTGTATAAATTCTGTAAGTCTCAGTTTGTTTTAGAAAACGATTGAAATTCAGAAATGAAGTTACTTCCTAGTCTTAACAATTTAGAATTTAACTTTATAAAACACCTAAAAAGTTTTAATTCGGTTGTTTCAGAACAGCTTTTTACTTTTTCATTTATTGTATAAAAAGATAATCAAATTAATTTTTAGCGATATATACATAGAATAAGGTAGAAAGTATAATCGTAAAGTTAAATAAAAATATTATTGTCTAAGTTTAAAAGATAAATATATTTTACCAAATTGAAAATTTTTTTTTGTAAAAGTTCGAGTTACTTAATTTATTAGGTTTTAACCCTAAGTTACTTATTTTACAAAAGTTCTTTATATCAATTAACTCTTTGAACAGGAGTTGAAATTATTTTGCTATTTTATTTATTTAATATTATTATTAGTACGATTGAAATTAATAACTAGTGGCATTAATTTCACTAATCTCTTACTATATTTGCTTTTTTAAAGTTTGACATTTATAAATTTGTGTCAAGTAATTAACTTTTTGTTGTTTCGTATATTATTTGTAATAAAATAAATTTGAATTTGAAAAGAATATTAATAACATAAGTTTTGATCACAATTAAAAAGTTATGATTCATACTTTTTAAAACTATGCTAGTTTTTTATTCTATTTAATATTACAGATAATGATAGATCTCAAATATGTGTATCTTCGTACATAAGTCTAATGTGCTAAAGAAAATTACTAGGCTAAGACTTTTACATAAAAAAATATTTTAAATAAGTTTTAGTTATTATCGTTATTATATAATTTTTCAATAAATTTTCTCAAAGTTTTTATAATAATGCTTGGAACTATTTCGGTTTTTAAATAACAAAGCGTTAATATACTAAAATAATTTTAATCGAATTTGTTTTAACAGAGAAAAATAATCATAACATTTTCACACTTTTTTTCAACACGAAAAAGTTTTTTAAATTATTTTTCTATTAGCTTAATGTTTCTAAAAATAGAAAACGGTTAATTGTTTAATATCCTACTTCAAATCTAATTAAAATTAGTAGTTACTAAATTTTCAAACGTAAGAAAAATTTAGTTTCTAAATCTTTTTAGAAGTAAAAAAGTTTAACATCGAATTTAGAAAGTTTATTTAAAAACAACGAAAGTTATTTTATTACAACTAAATTTGGTAGTTTAAAAAGGAAAAGAAAAACTATGATCATTTTGATTCTTATAATTTGTTTAAGTTAAATATCAAAACATTATGAAAATAACAGTTTACTTTTTATTATGCAGAAAAAACAATTTTAACGACAAAACTAACTAATTAAACCTTATTGCACATATGTAATGAATTACATACTTATATACTAGATTCTGTGATCAATGTTTTCGAGCGTTAATTTTTATATATAGTTTTCAATAAACTACTACAATTGCCGTACTCACCTTTCTGGTAAAAAGCATCATTTATTTCAATCATATATTTTTTTTGAATATCTAAATTTAATTTATTTATGAAGATGAAATAGTACATTACAGTATTTATCAACCTAAAAAATATATTTTTTCATGAACTTTAAAATTAAATAATACGGTAAATAGATTAATTTTTCTGGTAAAAACTTCAGTTATCATTACTTATTATACATAAAGCTATAGCAGTTTGGTACAATATTAATAACTAAAGTTTATGCAACTCAAATTCATTAATCTTCAGATTAGTTAATCAATACTTTAAAATAAAATCATGACTGTTTAAGTTTTCTTTGGTTTTTAATAAATGTTTTATTTATTTATGCTTAAACTTGTGCTCAAAGTGATGAGTTAATTATTTGGTTTATATTAGCTGTTGTAGAAAAACTTTTATTCTTATATGTCCTTCGTTCAGCTGTAAATGTTAGTGGTACTTATTTAATTTCAATTAATCGATTCCAGTTTTACTTGTTTATCTTAATTTTATAAGTTTAGTTAAAAAAGGTTTGTTCTTACTCGATAAACAATTTTATATTTCTGTTTTTAAAGTGGTCAAAACTTAATTCAAGCATTATAAGTATGTATATCTCATATGATAAAATAACAAAAAAAAATTGTAATCCTAAAATAGCTTTGCATAAATTTTTAGCTATATTTGTTAGTTTGTAAATTTATAGTTTAATATTAATGGGCTTATTTTAGAGCTCAGTCTAACACAGTGTAACTACAATTTTAAGTTTTTGGTTTTGAACATTTATGGGGTTTTATAAAATAAGGTTTTACTTGTATGTTAATTGTACTAGTACATTTTAAGTAGTAGTTTTAAAAGTAATGCAAGTTTTTTATTTCCTGGACATGACGTTAAACTGCTTTAGTGTATTACTCGATAACCGAAAGAGTTTTTTGTACACCATGTTCTTGAACTAAACATTTTGAGCGTTAAACATCGTTTAATAAATAATATCAAGTACTTCAAAATATTTTGCAAACTTTATTGTCAGACTTCTACAGCATTAGTTTGCATTTATAGTTACTATTTATTGGAAAATTTTGCTTGATTCTTTAAAAAAAAAATTCTTGTTCGGTTTCACATAGCTTAAAGTTAAACAGAAAACAATTGTTTTTAGTTCTTTTGGTATTATTAATAGCTTACTTTTCTTACTTATATATTCATTCCTAACCATTTTCAAAATCACTTTGAAAATAAATTTATAAAATATAATATTATTAATAAACGTTTTTAAGTAGAATTAATTTAAATTTTGCTTTATAGTATGGCTTTTAAATGAAAAACTCTGATTAATTAAAAATGCTAATTTGCTCAAAAAATCAATAAATGATATGCTTAAGGTGCTGCCCTATTTACTTTGTGGTATCAGCGTTATCTTCAGTAGCAAAACAAGATTAGTTTGGTAGTTTCAGTAGTTGCAGAAATTTTTAAAAGAAATCCTTGGAAAAGCTTGAAAAAAAATAACTTGGTTGCATACGTTTTTAAAAAGAAAAATTTAAAATGTTAAATTCTAATGTAAAAATTTGATTCAAAACTGAAACTATCACTTTTGTGTACTCATAGTTAAAATGTGTACATACTTAAAATCATAATTTTTAATCTTTTAAAACTAAACTTTGTTAATTTTTTTTACGATTTGTCATCAGTAATTAATACGTCGTGGTACGCAGATTTTTGTTGACAGTTTCCAACCTCAAAGCAGCATCAACTTAAGATATAAAAACACTTTGTTTGCGACATTTTTTAGCAAAAAAAAATACGTATAAAAATATTTAATTTTTAACCGTTTTATATACTACTTTATTGTGAATAAATTGTTTTAACAGCTTTTGTTGGTAAACTACAGAACAAGTAAGCATATTATTATTACTTAGTATTATTTATAATAGTAAGCTTTATAAAATTAAAAAAACTACTTGTAAACTGATTTATTCATATTATATATCGTATAACCACGATTCAATATATTATTCAATTTTTCAAAAGATGCTACATTTTTGCTTTAACGATTATGATTAATTACAACAAAACTTTTAAACGTTGTGAAAATATTACAACTAATTTCGAAAAACTAATTTGTTTCTAAACAAAAAACGTAGCTAATTATTAACATTTTTTCAGATAAATATTCAAAACATATCTCATCATTTTTCAATTTAATGCCAGCTGTCATATAAAGTTTTTGATAAAAATTTTAAAGTCTGAAACAATTTTTACAGTTATATCTTTTGATAGAGCCGCTTTAGTATTTCCTAAATACAAAATTTTTAACATTTAAAAGAAAGTTTTGGACACCGTTAAGAACTTTACTAATTATTAGTTTTATTAGGCCTTTTACCTTTATAGATAAGCCTTATTGGGTGCCAGCATAATAGGTTTTCACTTATGCTAATAAATACAAAACAGTAATAGTTTTATATAACATGTTTAACTTACTTGTTTCTTAAAATATTTACCATTTTTGGAATTCAAATGATCGTTGCCAAACCAATAAAGTCTGAAAAAAAAGTACTGTGAAAAGAAAAAACAACACTTAATGAATTATTTTATTAATTTTTTATAGTTTTAAATCAATATATATAAATAGTAATGTGCAAGTTTATGTGTTATATAGGTTTCGGTAGCAAAAGCATTACGACGTTTTCAATTGTAATAAAAAAGCAAACTGCACATAAAAATGTTGCATATCCTTAAATATGTCATTTAGTTAATTATAAAATTTTAAAAGATCAAAACAAGACAAGCTTATTTAGTTTTATTTTCGGTAAATATAAATACTAAATGTAAACTTACACAAGGTCTTCAACAGTTCGTTCTTCTACTTTTACAGTTGTGCCTGTTTACAATTTGGTTGATTTGATTATATTGGAGTATATTTAAATCAGAATTTGTTGCTTTATTATTGGTTAATATCCTTAATTTATATTTTAGTGCTAACATAAAAATAAAATCAATTAAAAGCTCTTTTAATTATAATAATTTTTTTTAATGTTTTTGAACGAAAATTTCTAAGAACTACTGATTTTAGCATACATAACACAATAAAAACCGTTAGTTGAGTTCGAGGTATTGGCTATGAACATAGTTCGAGTACTAATACCTGCTAATTATTTCTAACTCATATCATGCAAATAGATACAAGTTAGAAAGATATTCAAAGCTACAAAATAGTGTGAATTCAAAGCTTTAAAGTTTTTTAGCTCTATTATGCTTATTTTTCATCTTTTTTATAACGTGTTTGGTGTTTTTTTAAGCAGAATTCGTTGATTGACATGATGGTAAAGTTTATTTTAGAAAAAAGCAAGTTTAAAAAAAAAAAGATAAATAAATTTCAAAATAAAACTTACTTGTTAATTTTTATTGAATTTTGTTGCTCAAAAATTTGCATAAATTTTCATATTTACAGTTCTGTCTAGTTTTCAGATAAAAACTACTTTAGCTTGTTTATATCACTAAGGTAAACTTGCTGTTCTTATTATAAGAATATTTGACTAAAAATGCTTATGGAGTTGAGTATTTGAATTAATGGAAGTTAACAAAAATAAACCTATATATAATATTTTCGATAAACATTTGTGTTCGATTGTTGCGCTAAAATAATCAACTTTATTGAGTTTTGTTTGTTGAATAAATAAAGTATAAAAGTTTTTATATTTTCATAAATTTCCTCGTTCGTATACTCTTGTGTTACACATTTATTACTGTTAACAAGTTATATAGTTTTACGTTTAATGTTTGTTTCATTTTCATACGTTTAATTGTCTATACAAAACATTTAAATTTTAACAGAAGTTTAAAACCGAAATTAAAAATGTAGCACAGATGTTTGCTATCAACATAGTTCGTATATTAGTATCAGCTATTTATTTCAACTTTTAGCTCATATGTTATTAAAAAATATAACTTTTAAAGATCCTCTAAAACAGACAAAAAATGTAGTTTCAAGTTTTAAAAGATTTATTTTGCTTATTTTTTAACCTTAAACTGCTTGGTGTTTTTTTACGAAGGATTTGGTGCTCGACATGGTGGTAACAATTATTTAAAAGTAAAAAAAGGTTTTAAAAAAACATAGATAAAAGTTTAAAAACAGATTAAAGTTTTCAAAAGAAGAGAGTATAAAGTCAATTTTCCTGTCTAAATTTTACATAAAAACATAGCTTGAATATAAAGTTTGAGAAAACCTTAATTTTCATCGTTTAAAAAAAGTTTTCTATGTATTTTTTAGCATTAAATTTTCTGCCAGAAACGATGGAGATATTTATTTTTAGTTATTGGCAAGTTTAAAAAAATTAAGAAAATAAGTTATACTTGTTCATTTTGATTCGATTTTGTTGCATATCAATTTGCATAATTTATAATGACTACAGCCGGTTAAGTCTTTAGATAAAAACTACTTTTTTATAGAGTTTGTTAGTGTAATTTGTTCTTTAACAGTTTATTAAAGGTTTTTTACTTTGCTTTACAGTTTTATTAGTGTTTTGATACGTATTAGTATAGTTTGTAAAGTTAAGCTTAACATTGGTGTCTGTATATGTGTTTATTATCATACTTATTTCAACCAAATGTCCTCTTTAAAACTAAATTAACTTATAAATAAGTACTACACTAATCAACAAGTTTTTATAATAAGTTTCAATAACTTTCAATGTAAATGATAGCTGTTAGCTTAAGTTCTGAGTAAGATAATGTTTGATTATTGGTTAGTTTTATCACTATGTTATAAACGAAAAACTTAACACAAACTTAAAAAAGTAAAATTTTTAGTGAAACTTGACAAATAATACTGAAATAACTATGATTAAGTGAAATGCTATTTGTTAAAAACTATATTTAGCAATAAGTTCACATATATTTACTTTTGAACGATGCCAGTTCAAATATCATGATAAGTTTTAGCTCAGTTAATATGTAATTTACATGATAAGTAAAATATGCTCCTTTTTCCATCATGAACAAATTTATGTATGTAATTTAAAAAACACAATAATATGAATACTTGTGTTACAATTTTAAGAGTTCATTAAAAGATTCTATTGGAGCTAAATTAGTTCAAATGTTCCGCAGCTCACAAATATTTGTTCAAATAAATGAATATAATATTGTTTTTAAGTGGTCAATTAAGTTAACAATAGTATTCACAAGTGCTAAAAGTTTACATTATCGAGTTATTTGACTACACATAGAAATACAGTCAAATCATGTAGATAAGTTTTTCAGTGTACATAAGATAAAAACTCTACACTTATCTATAAACTTGATGAAGTGTTTTTTTTTTTGTAACTTACATTAAACTTTTACCTAAGAAATAGTGCTAAATTTAAGTCTTAAGGAAAATCGCTGAATTTTCAATTTTGAAACCTTACTTGGAATAAAGCAGTAATGAAAAAAGGCCTTATGCATTGAAAGTATGTTTTTCTATCCTTTTACTTCCAGCACATATTAAAAGCTACAAAATATTGTACATTTAAAGGTTTGAAGTTTTAAAGATCCATTTTGCTTATTTTTCATCGTTTTGATAAATTTTTTGAGTTTTTTTAGCATGAAATTTCTCGGCTGAAACGATGGAAATGTTTATTTTTAAGTATTGGCAAGTTTAAAAAAAAAAGATAAACAAATCCAAAAATGTTATACTTGTTCATAATCATTCAATTTTGTTGGTTAAAAATTTGCATATTTTTAATGATATTGTAATTTGCTTTAAGTTACTTTTGTTTTCAACTCAAGTAGCTTTATGTAGACCATTATATTTTGTTTTCACAGTTTATTATAAACAAAACAATGTTATTAAACTATATTAAGATATATATGATCTTTACTTGTTAAAAACAAAACAAAAGAAAAGAATGCAAGGTATATAAAAAGATAAAACATACATAAGTAAAACAAAATGAAAGTATTGAAAAACTTATGGCTTAATAAATCAATGTTTAAAAAAAAAATTTCTTACTCAACTGCATTGATATTAACTTTGAAGTATGAAATGTAAGTGTCAAACTAGGTTATATGAAACCAATTATAATTATCATGACTCCATTTGGTATAATTTTAGATAAAAGCTACTTTTGTTTGTAGAATATATCAATATAACTTGTTCTTTAACAGCTTTTTCTAATGTATTTAACGTTCCTTAATAAATTCATTAGTTTTTTGTTATGTTTTAAACATAGTGTGTAAAGTTAAGCTAAGCCTGAATGTCTTTGTAAATGTTTATTAAGGTGTTTATTACTAATTATCTCATTGAAATTATAGTGAAGCATTATAAATAAACAAATCAATAAGTTTGTACAGTAAGTTACATAAACTAAACTGTTAATCTCAAGTTTACGATTATCATATTAAATCAAAGTTTGAATTGAAATATTTATATTTTCTTATACAGATTTTTTTAAGCAGTTAATGAACAGTTACAAATGTAAACCTTTAGCTGATACAAAAGTTTAAAGCTTAAATTTAAAATGTAGCAGAGATATTTGTTTTGAACATATTTGGAGTACTAATGCCTGCTAATTGTTTAAAACTCAGATAATGCAAACAGATACAAGTTTGAAAGGTATTTAAAGCTCCAAAATAGTGTACATTTAAAGATTTGAAGTTTTAAAGCTCTGTTATGCTTATTTTTCATCCTTTTTATAAAGTGTTTGGTGTTTTTTGAAGCAGAATTTAGTGCTCGACATGATGGTAAAATTTATTTTTGAAAAAAACAAGCTTTAAAAAAGTTAGAGCTAAAATTTGAAAATTAGCTTAAAACTGTCAAAGCGAGAGAAGAGAGGCCTTGTGAATGTCACCAAGTGAATATTTTGCACAAAGTTTTATTTATTACGTAATTATACAAAAAATCTGTTTGCAGAAATTTCTAAAAAATTGCAATTCATTTTAGAACAGTTTTCTTGGAAGTGGTAGGTCTTCAAATTTTTACTTTAACCTTCTTTACATATGTATTTTTAGAGTTTACCTGTTCTGTGTTTCTTTTAGTAATAAAAGGTACTTAAAGTACAAGCACATACTATTCAAAACCAATGACATAGTATGAAAAAAATCAATAACATTTGAAACTTGAACTGTTTATGCTTGACTAAAAAAGAAAACAAAACAAATCTACATCATCTGCATGTTGTCAAAGTTCTTTAAATCAAGAGTCTTCTACTTTATTATGATAATCAAGGGTATTAACTATCTTTTTGTTCACAACTTCAAAGAACCTGTATATTGAACATTACCTGTATGTTTTCAAAGTGATTTAAATCAACAGTCTTCTACTTTATTGTGATAATCATGTATTTTATTTTTGTTCACAACTCCACAGAAAAGTCTTTACCTGTATGTTGAAAAATTGTCTTAAATCAGCATATTCTACTTTATTGTGATAATCATGTATTTTATTTTCTTTTTGTTCACAACTTTAAAGAAAAGTCTATACCTGTATGTTGAAAAACTGTCTTAAATCAACAGACTTCTACTTTATTATGAAATCATGTGTATTTTTATCTTTTTGTTCACAACTTTAAAGAAAAGTGTTTACCTGTATTTAGAAAAAATGTCATTTGTTTGATTCACTCTACATTCATAAACTCACTAAAAAGTCTTATGTTGAGCAGAAACAAAATGGGCATCTTTATTTAGATGCTAGATCAATCATCTTTCTAATTCCTAATCAATCCTCAATACTGCTAAGCATTTTGGTGAACCAAGTCAGTTCTTGGACTACTGCAGCTCTTAGTGAGGTTAGTTTCTTATTTAATTAAGATAAATAAATGTCATACAAGATTATTTTTCAAGGTTGCCAAGCACTTAATGTTTTAGTAACACTCAATTTTAAATACTTAAATATTACTTACTTGATTAATTTTTGTTTTTGTAAACATAGAAAATCATTAATATAGTGCTCAAACTCAATTGATATCAAGTAAATGTAAAGAACATAGTGCATTAACAGCTTTTGCTGCTTAGTTTCTAATTATATTTAAATTAAGTTGAATTTTACAAGAGTACAATTTTTGAATTAAATACTGGCAGCCTTAGTATTCATATTGTTATTTATTTTGTAAGCAAATGTTTTATTATTATGTTTTTATCCACTAATCAATTAAAGCAATAGCGTAAAATGTTTCTGTATAAGTGACATATTTCATGACATATAAACATATAAGAACACAAACAACATTTATACAGCATGATCAACTGACTGATGTTTAGTTGGTGTTTTTGTATGTTTATATAACTAAGTTAGATAAAAGTCTGGTTTGTTTCAGTTAGTTGTAGTGATTATAATTAAAAGTGGTAATAAAGTTCAATGTTTAAATGTACTATAAGATTGATAATCATTAAGTGGTTATTATAGTTGACAGAATAGTGATAAATAAACTGTAACTAGCTGACAAAAACCAGACTGTTGTCTGACTATATGTGATGTTTTTAAAAAGACTATGTTGTATAGACATGATAGAATTAATTTTCAGGAATATTAATAATACTTCAAAATAGTCTTTGTCTGGAATTTCTGTTGTGACATTATAAACTAACATAGGTGTTTATTTTATCTCAAACTTGATACTATGTATTGTGCAGCATTATTTCAAAGTGTTTTTTAGTAGTTTCATCATTCATACTAGTAGATAGTGTCACAGTAAAGACTCTAAACAAAGAACATTTTGCTAATTAATAAAAGTTTGTTTTTTATACAGTATACAAGCATGTTAACTATTTTATTTAAACAAACTGTGTCAAATACTGATTAAAAAATAAAATCACTAATATTCCTTTTGGATATTTTATAACATTGTGTAGTAACTCAAGTGGTACTGTATTTTATTGGTCAAACAATATAGTTTTAGACAGTGGTTGTTTAAATTTAAATACGTTAGTAATTAGATAAGGTAAGTTAAGCCATATTTTAAGTGGGTCGGCTGCAGTTGTAAAGCTTTGTATATGTTTTCATTCATAACATTATGAGGTGAAGTGATAAAACAGCACAATATTAAAAACAACTACCAAATTACATATAAATAAAATGAAAAACAAGTTTTATTACTTATAATCAATAAGAATTGTAATATATTAGCCAATCAGAAGCGACGTTATAACTGCAGCCGGACTTCAGAACTCCATAAGATGCAAGTAGTTAACAAATTTAAAAAAAAAAAAAATATTTTTCACATGAAGTAGCATGGTTTAGTTTGTAACAATGTATTAAGGCGTTTCCTATTAGGTACGCAATTTAAGAAGTACGCACTAAGTTATTAAGCCCCCACACAATTTTTTCACAAATGGGGATTTTCCCTAAAGTGAAAAGTGGGCGGGAATTTTTTGAGATTGATTATAAAAACTATTTTTAAAGGCATTTCGCCGGCTCCGCCGGCGAAAAATTTTTCACTTTTCTCCCAACTATTTTTTCTTAAAAACCTAACTACGCTTGGAATTCAGTTAGTAAGCCTGACCGCCAAACCAGATAAAGTGTGGTACTGAGCTCTAAGAAGTAGTTCGGTTTTGAGTTAAAGTGGTGGCGGACAGCTTTCGTTATTTGTGCATAAGTCCCTCCCGCTGCGAATTCCTCCTATCGGAGGAATTCTTGCTCCCGGGACTTTTGCACAAATAACGAAAGCCGTCCTTTAGGCCGCGTCCTTATGCTGGTCGGCACCTAATTAGTTTTTTGTTTGATGTACGAGTAGTTACGCACGTTCTTTTAGTATGTTATTTTTCTTTTAAACTTAATGATATTAACATATATAAATTACAAGTGAAGTTTATGTTTTATAGTATGTATCTTTGGTGTCATACTACAAATGTAGGTTTTGTAGTAGACAGCCTGGTATTATTCTATAAAAAACATTTCAACTCACTTTGTCATTTTGTTGTAATTTAACTAATTACATTGTTACATAGTATTAAGTACTAAGAATGTCTCGTAAATGAATTACATCTTAGTTTGTTTGTGTATAAAGGTCAATTAAAAGTTAGTTGTGGCAAGTTTGTAATACATAATCATTCGTTTAGTTCTTATGGCATTAATAGTTATCTACTAAAACTTATATATTAAGTAACATTCAATAATAGGTACATTGAATCACAATTAACATTAAATATATGTCTATTTCAAGTTTGATCATTATTTTGAGTATACTTATTATTACTTTGTTGATCAGTAGGTCTGATAAAACATACTTAATAAACTATACAAAGTAAGTGAGTACATTGACTTCTAGTTTTAATTAGTATGTTTTCATAGTCACTTCACAACAACTTAAATTTTGGAAACTCTACGATAAAGTTTTCCATTTACTTAAGTAAGTATTTACGTCTTAACTTGTTTAAAAAAATTTGGGCATCTTTTAAATTAGACTCTAGTAATTCAAACAGTTTTTGTCCACAATTTTTCAAGTAATTTTGTAATATTTATATTTACAATTATTACGTCATCACCCTGTAGTCTCATACAGTACAAACTTATTAATTTTTACCTACACTTTAGTTGTATATGGATATTATCTTTTGAATTATAAATTATTAAATTTGTTTAAATTGCCCTGTATTTTAAAAATATATATTAATGAATAAGACTAATTGTATGTACATAATAAGTATTGCATAAGGTATATCTTAAATTAACTAAAATATACAAACATATATGGCAATTAGCTCTTAAATATATTACTGTTGCGTATAAATGAATCTAAATTTTAACTCTTAATAGTACTAAATCATTAATTATAACATTTTTTCGCTGGTTTAAATGATTGCTTCTAGTTTAATATCACAAACAACATATGCATTTAACACATTGACACTTTAGTGACCTTTGTAGTGACATTTAAGACAAGGTTTTGGTCTGTAGGATTGTTAATGTATATCATACACAATGTTTTCTAATGTCTTCTATCTAAGCATTAATTTGCTGTCAATTAATTTGAAGGAAATTAGTATCTTAAGTTACGTATGTTTTAAAGCACATCTGCTTAGTCAAAGCTTTTTTAAATATATTTTTCTAGGTTAATCTTAATACTGTTGATTACTTCAAATAACTAAAACATTTCGTCTATGTAAAATGAAGGGTAAACATTATCTCTTAACTGTAAAGATACTTAAGGTAGTTCATCCTTATATTCTTTATTATACTTCTGCTCAATTAGACATTACAATCAAAAATCTTAAATTTTATAAGCATTAAAAGCAACCACGTGGATTTATTTGGCATAAAAATTCAGTCAGGTAAAAAAGACTTTTGAATTCCTGGCATTGATGATATAAAAAAATCAGATGCTTAAGCATATTTTATTCATACCCATATCATTTTCGTTACTGGCTGGTTCAACAAATTATCAAAAAGACAACTTAAATGCTGGTGGTGTTTCTGAAAATTAAAGTTTTGTTTTTATATTGTAATATAAATTTTGTTTTGATGTGATTTTAGTTTTGAAATATAACTCCTTTGCTTTAGTTCTGATTTTCGATAAAACATAAACTGTTAGGTTAAACTTTTCTGATTATCAAAGTATTTAACAAGTTTTGTTCTTTTCATTCAGATATAAGCAACAAAAATCAAAACTGCCTTTAATAAGTACAATTGCTCTGCTTATGCAGCTTTTGAATGGAAAACTTACAAATATTAAAATGCACGTAAAATTTTTGCGTAAAACAAACAGTTTTATCTTTGTAAGTATATTTTAAATGAAATGTACAATAACCATTTATAGTAAAGTTAGAAAAATTATAGCTAAATAAACTTATTTAAAATTTCTATATTTATTTAAGCGTTTACGACGTCTTTTAGCGAAATATAGTTTGCATAATAAAGTCTTAAAAGAATAAAATATAATATTTCTCCTCTAGTAATTGATATGTCTTTGTTTGTTTTGTAAAAATCAAAGCTAAAGTACTTTGTTAATTTTATATACCAGCATTAAGGTCAACTTACAGGTGGTTGTGTAGTCCAGTGGTTGTCTACCTGCTCAGGGAGCCGGAGGTAGCGAGTATTGAAGATAAAACTTTACCAAATTCTTTTAGTTTGAATTGTTCAGTATCTTAAATTGTTCTATAACCTATAAAGTTTTTTGACCTTAAGTTAAGTTATTTAAAATTTAAAGTTAAGTTAAACAATAAAACTTATGAACGTTAATATAATATAAAAGCTTATATTTAAGCTTCTAAAAAAGTCTTTTTGTCAGAAAAGGATTGTGCTCTTTTATTACATATATTTTTGTTTACCTATAATAATAAAAATAGTTTTACAGATTTTAATTTACTTATGAACAACTTAAGTTATCTTTAACTTATATTAAGTTATACTTTTCAATATGCAATACTTAAACTTGAACCCTATTATTACTCATAGTTAAAAACCTTATTCAGTATACAACAACAGTTAAAACTATATTGATAAGACTAAACTAAATACTTGCTACTAATTTCTAACAATTATAAACAGAGTTAACTCCAGAAGAAAGATTGGATGAGATTAAACGTCTCCTGTGAATTTATTTGATCATTATTTAATAGAGAAAGACAGTTATCATAAATAAAGCTTTTTTTAATTTTAAGTATTAAAGTAAAGGTAGTATTTTAGGTGCATAAAATTAAAAAACCATCAGTACATTAAAAAAATTTTTCACTAGTCACGTATGATGGTATAAACGAGTAATATCTATAAGATGTATGTTATCAATGTTGACGTCAATATTTGTTGGCATAAAACTTTATTGCTTTATATATTTTTAATACAAACAAAATACAAATTGCTTTACATTGTTACCAAATCAACAACTTGTATGCAATAGCGTGATCAGCAATTAAGTTTGAAAGCTATTTGAGACTGTTTTGTTACTGAATATCCATCGTGCGTGTCATTATATTTGTCACATCAATCAATATTTTTTCAGAGATTGTTGGTTTAAAGAACACCACATTTCCGAAAGTCCTTATTTTAGGATGATCGTAAGTACATTATTTTTCTAACAATATATTTACGTATATATATCTAACTGTGAAATTAACACAAAATGTTTATGTTATATGTGAAAACATGTGCGTTTAATTATTCATTGATTAACGACTGAGAAACATTACATATACTTCAGTCTAAGTATCTAAAGTAATTATGTTACATAATTCTTTCTTAAAACAAAATAAAAGTACTAAATCATATTTTTTATTTAATATCAAGATGGATTTGTAAAATTTGATGAAATGATCAAGTTTTATGGTTTGAAAAAACATAAATGCAGCAAAAAGGAACTAAATGATATATTAAAAACGTTTTTTAACTTAGTTTAATCAGTTGAAACAAGTATCTTAAAATTATAAAAATTGTATAAATTCTGTAAGTCTCAGTTTGTTTTAGAAAACGATTGAAATTCAGAAATGAAGTTACTTCCTAGTCTTAACAATTTAGAATTTAACTTTATAAAACACCTAAAAAGTTTTAATTCGGTTGTTTCAGAACAGCTTTTTACTTTTTCATTTATTGTATAAAAAGATAATCAAATTAATTTTTAGCGATATATACATAGAATAAGGTAGAAAGTATAATCGTAAAGTTAAATAAAAATATTATTGTCTAAGTTTAAAAGATAAATATATTTTACCAAATTGAAAATTTTTTTTTGTAAAAGTTCGAGTTAATTAATTTATTAGGTTTTAACCCTAAGTTACTTATTTTACAAAAGTTCTTTATATCAATTAACTCTTTGAACAGGAGTTGAAATTATTTTGCTATTTTATTTATTTAATATTATTATTAGTACGATTGAAATTAATAACTAGTGGCATTAGTTTCACTAATCTCTTACTATATTTGCTTTTTTAAAGTTTGACATTTATAAATTTGTGTAAAGTAATTAACTTTTTGTTGTTTCGTATATTATTTGTAATAAAATAAATTTGAATTTGAAAAGAATATTAATAACATAAGTTTTGATCACAATCAAAAAGTTATGATTCATACTTTTTAAAACTATGCTAGTTTTTCATTCTATTTAATATTACAAATAATGACAGATCTTAAATATAAGTATCTTCGTACATTATTCTAAGGTATTAAAGAAAATTACTATATTAAAACTATTACATAAAAAAATATTTCAAATAAGTTTTAGTTATTATCGTTATTATATAATTTTTCAATAAATTTTCTCAAAGTTTTTATAATAATGCTTGGAACTATTTCGGTTTTTAAATAACAAAGCGTTAATATACTAAAATAATTTTAATCGATTTGTTTTAACAGAGAAAAATAATCATAACATTTTCACACTTTTTTCAACACGAAAAAGTTTTTTAAATTATTTTTCTATTAGCTTAATGTTTCTAAAAATAGAAAACGGTTAATTGTTTAATATCCTACTTCAAATCTAATTAAAATTAGTAGTTACTAAATTTTCAAACGTAAGAAAAATTTAGTTTCTAAATCTTTTTAGAAGTAAAAATGTTTAACATCGAATTTATAAAGTTTATTTAAATACAACGAAAGTTATTTCATTACAACTAAATTTGGTAGTTTAAAAAGGAAAAGAAAAACTATGATCATTTTGATTCTTCTAATTTGTTTAAGTTAAATATCAAAACATTATGCAAATAATATTTTACTTTTTTATTATGCATAAAAAACAAAAAGTTAACGATAACACTAACTAATTAAACCTTATTGCACATATGTAATGAATTACATACTTATATACTAGATTCTGTGACTAATGTTTTTGAGCGTTAATTTTCATATATAGTTTTCAATAAACTACTACAATTGCCGTACTCTTCTTTCTGGTAAAAAGCATCATTTATTTCAATCATATATTTTTTTTGAATATCTAAATTTAATTTATTTATGAAGATGAAATAGTACATTACAGTATTTATCAACCTAAAAAATATTTTTTTTCATGAACTTTAAAATTAAATAATACGGTAAATAGATTAATTTATCTGGTAATATTTACTTATTATACATAAAGCTATAGCACTTTGGTACAATATTAATAACTAAAGTATATGCAACTCAAGTTCATTAGTCTTCAGATTAGTTAATCAATACTTTAAAATAAAATCATGACTGTTTTAGTTTTCTTTGGTTTTTAATAAATGTTTTAATTATTTATGCTTAAACTTGTGCTCAAAGTGATGAGTTAATTATTTGGTTTAATTAGCTGTTGTAGAAATATTTTTATTCTTATATGTCCTTCGTTCAGCTGTTAGTGTTAGTGGTACTTATTGAATTTCAATTAATCAATTCCAGTTTTACTTGTTTATTTTAATTTTATAAGTTTAGTTAAAAAAGGTTTATTCTTACTCGATAAACAATTTTATATTTCTGTTTTTAAAGTAGTCGAAACTTAATTCAAGAATTATAAGTATGTATATCTCATATGATAAAATAACAAAAAAAAATTGTAATCCTAAAATAGCTTCGCATAAATTTTCTGCTATATTTGTTAGTTTGTAAATTTAAAGTTTAATATTAATGGGCTTATTTTAGAACTCAGTCTAACACAGTGTAACTACAATTTTAAGTGTTTGGTTTTGAACATTTATGGGGTTTTATAAAATAAGGTTTTACTTGTATGTTAATTGTACTAGTACATTTTAAGTAGTAGTTTTAAAAGTAACGCAAGTTTTTTATTTCCTGGACATGACGTTAAACTGCTTTAGTGTATGACTCGACAACCGAAAGAGTTTTTTGTACACCATGTTCTTGAACTAAAAATTTTGAGCGTTTTTTGTCGTTTAATAAATAATATCAAGTACTTCAAAATATTTTGCAAACTTTTTTGTCAGACTTCTACAGCATTAGTTTGCATTTATAGTTACTATTTATTGGAAAGTTTTGCTTGATTCTTTAAAAAAAAAATCTTGTTCGGTTTCACATAGCTTAAAGTTAAACAGAAAACAGTTGTTTTTAGTTTCTTTGGTATTGTTAATGGCTTACTTTTCTTACTTATATATTCATTCCTAACCATTTTTAAAATCACTTTGAAAATAACTTTATAAAATATACTGTTATGAATAAACATTATTAAGTAGAATTAATTTAAATTTTGCTTTATAGTAAAGTTTTTAAATGAAATACTCTGATTAATTAAAAATGCTAATTTGCTCAAAAAAACAATAAATGATAAGATTAAGGTGCTGCCATTTTTACTTTGTGGTATCAACGTTATCTTCAGTAGCAAAACAAGATTAGTTTGGTAGTTTCAGTAGTTGCAGAATTTTTTTAAAGAAAACCTTAGAAAAGCTTGAAAAAAAAATAACTTGGTTGCATACGTTTTAAAAAGAAAAAATTTAAAATGCTAAATTCTAATGTAAAAATTTGATTCAAAACTGAAACTATCACTTTTGTGTACTCATAGTTAAAATGTGTACATACTTAAAACCATAATTTTTAATCTTTTAAAACTAAACTTTGTTAATTTTTTTTACGATTTGTCATCAGTAATTAATACGTCGTGGTACGCAGATTTTTGTTGACAGTTTCCAACCTCAATCAACTTAAGATATAAAACACTTTGTTTGCGACATTTTTTTTGCAAAAAAAAACTTATAAAAATGTTTAATTTTTAACCGTTTTATATACTACTTTATTCTGAATAAATTCTTTTAATAGCTTTAGTTGGTAAATTAAAAAACAAGTAAGAATATTATTAAACTTAGTATTATTTATAATAGTAATCTTTATAAAATTAAAAAAACTACTTGTAAACTGCTTTATACATATTATATATCGTATAACCACGATTCAATATATTATTCAATTTTTCAAAAGATGCTACATTTTTGCTTTAACGATTATGATTAATTAGAACAAAACTTTTAAACGTTGTGAAAATATTACAACTAATGTCGAAAAACTAATTTGTTTCTAAACAAAAACGTAGCTAATTATTAACATTTTTTCAGATAAATATTCAAAACATATCTCATCATTTTTCGATTTAATGCCAGCTGTCATATAAAGTTTTTGATAAAAATTTTAAAGTCTGAAACAATTTTTTCTGTTATATCTTTTGATAGAGCCGCTTTAGTATTTCCTAAATACAAAATTTTTAACATTTAAAAGAAAGTTTTGGACACCGTTAAGAACTTTACGAATTATTAGTTTTATTAGGCCTTTTACCTTTATAGATAAGCCTTATTGGGTCAGTCTACCTAAAAAATTATAGTATAAAAAAAAAAACAGTCGTAGAATATTTTGTAAAACTTTATTGATAATCTTGCAGTGCATATTAGTGCTTAATAATTTTATAATGGTACTTTTTTTTTCTTATTCTTAGCGTGAATTTAAAACCAATTTATTTTTTGTACGTAGTGGATTAATATAAAGTTTCTTATCGAATCTTTTAAGTTTGAAGGGATTTAGACTCTGCAATCTAAACACCATTTTAAAACTATAATTTTGGACATATCATATTTAGTGAATACTTTTTAGTAGCTTAACCTTCGTTTTTGTACAACTTTTTAAATCATAATTACAAACAAAAAAAATCATTATCATAAAAAGTCAAAAACTCTTATTCAGTTTTTAATAGTAAAAAAAAATTCCTAACTTTTATTTTAAAGAATAAAACAATTTGAGTTTTCATTTGTTCGATGTTAATATCTAAAAACTAAAACTTACTAAAACCTAAAACTTAATAAAACTAAACAAATACCAAAGTACAAAAAGCTTTTATAAGTTCAATATAAGTATAACTCTGGCTTGCTAAATCTAAGTTATACTTTAATCACATTGAGTGTCAAATTAAAAAATTGTTAAAATTTTACACCTTATTTTTGGTTAAACTTTTATATATAATTTTTTATTTTATAAAACAAATATTTCTTAACTATGTTCGTAAAAGTTTAAAGGTATTTAAAACTTGAACTTAAATGTAAATAAAACAACTTCAATGCGTCAACATATCAAAATATTTGGGAACAGTTCAAAATTGCACTAACACAAAATTGCAAGACAGTTTTGCACGATTGACAATTTTGTACGGAGGGTAAATTTTGCAAGAAGACACTTTTGCACGTTTAATGTAAAAAAAAAACAAGAAAAAGAAAAAACGTTAGCAACGCTAAGTAAGGGTTAGGGATAACAGTAAAAAAAAATCGTAAAAATTTGTGCTTAAAACAAAACTAGTGAAATAAATACCTAATTTAAAAGCTAATAAAAAAAACCTACCGACCAAACAAGGGTTTAGAAAAAATTAAAAACAAATAACAACTTATTAAAAGAAAAGTAACTAAAAAAAATAAAATTAATCACTGAGGGTAAGGGTAACAATATAAGTAAAAAAAAAACTAAAATTGATAAAATAAAAAACAAAGTTGATAAATAAATTTCCACCCGTGCAAAGTTGAACTCGTGCAAAAATGACCCTTCGTGCAAAATCGTCTGCTGGTACAAGAATGTCCCCTTGTGCAAACGTGTCTTCGTGCAACTTTCTCACCTCATGCAGTTTTATCCTTTGGTGCAAATTTTACACCCACCAAAGATATTTAATAATAAAAATGCGTAGTTCAAGTAATAGACTTTAGAAGTTTAACTTCTAAACTATTTAACATTTACTTAACTTTTAAAAGTTTATTGAACAAGAAAGAAAACCGACGCTCAAAAATATGGTATAAAGGCTAATATATTGAAAGTCCTTTCAGTTATTAATTTAAAAATATTAGTAATATACTACTTAACAACAGGGTTTCAAAAGTAAGCTATTTTTGAATTTTAGGAGGTTGTGAGCTGCAAAGGGGCCAAAGGGGGGTATAGGGCGTGAGTATTAAAGGGCCCGTAATATGTAGTTTGAAACTTACACTAGATATTTTAGAGTTGGTTATAAAAAGAACAACAAAAAGTATTAAGTGTACTTTAGAGTAATTCTAAAATTTATATTAAAAGTCATTGAAAAATGTCAGAATTTTAGGTAGTCATAAGATGTTTAAAAGAAAGGATATGTACGAAAAAGCATTTGATGCTTATACTAGATATTCTACCGCTTAAAATATAAAGGCAAAAAAGAAAAAGAATTTAAGTTTATTTAAGGATAGTTTTTTAAGTAATATTATCAGAGGTGGCCATAGCTAGTTTGTTTTTAAAGGGGCTTAAAGAAAAAATAAGGAAACTTTGAATTAGAGTAATACTTATTGGTATATTGAAATTTTGTATTTTAGAATGATTCTATAGAATGATTTTTTTTTTTTGTTTTTTACACTAAAACAACATGCAAAAAAAGAAAATTTTTGCAAAAATTCCAATAAAACTTTTATTACATGTGGGTCTTTACAATAATTACTAACTATTATTTGTGCTTAAAATAAGTTGCAATCTTTCAATTTACTTATTCTAAAGAATGTTTAACTGAGGTACTTTAACACATGAGGAAAGCTTGTCTGTCAAAAGAAAGATCTTTTGTCAATTTAAACTGTTGTTCAGACCATTCATCTTTTTCTATGTCGTAATACGTAGGCTTTTCTACGTTACACACTAATATTTTTTTACCCACAGAAATGTTGTAAGCTAAATAATTTCTTTTAGGCTTGGATTACAACAAACTGCTGGCTATAAGAATCAAAAACTTCGTAACCTTCACCAAAACCACCTATTACAAACAACTTGTTTCTAATAGCAACCTGACAGTGTTTGTATCTACCGTTTACCATGCTCGGCATTTCAATCCATTTATCAACTGTGTGGTCGTAAGCTTCGACGAAATTTAAACATCTACCACTATCAATTCCGCCAGAAACGACCATTTGTCCTTGATAAACCGAACAAGCTGCAGCTGCCTTTTTATGCTTCATCTTGGAAATTTTTCTCCATGTGCGGCTTTTTGTATCAAACACTCTGTCGGTATCATTTGGCCAAGTATAAGTAAGTTCATTATATCTTGTGCCTCCACATATATAAATTTTATCTATTAAACCACAAACAGTATAACATCGTTGACTTACACCATCGTCAGATACACATTCCCAAGTTCTATTAAGTATGGAATACTTATCAACTGATGTTGTGTGGCTTAAGTAAGGTAACGAACCATAGAAAAAGTAAATTTCTCCTTTCAAGTTAAACTGTTTTGAAATATGCCCGTGTTTTTGGCATTTGTAAAGCTTAGCCTTAGAATTACTTAAATTTCTACTTTCAACTATATGCACATTTCTTAAATTAAAACCAGTATTTGAGCAACCTCCACAAATAAGTATGTTAAACATATCTTTATCACAGTATCTGTAACGATTAGCAATGTCACTCGGGTGATAATTGCTTTCATCTTTTAAAACATTCTTAATCATTTTAACACCCTCATCATATTTCGTCATAGAAGAACTTTCGCGTAACAGGCAATCCAAACTGTTTTTTGATATCAAATGTAAACGGACTTTAAGTAAAAGATCGCTTGCAAAAATTCTTCTTTCTTGATAGTTATGACTCAACCAATAGTTAACTGCATGAAATACTTCTATTTCAGATGTAATATGCAATGAGGAACTTGAAAGTATTTTTGCAATAACAGCGAAACTTAAGTGCAAAAAATTATCAGTTTCGGAAACAACAGGAAACAGCCGCTCTATGTAGCAAAAAAAAGCATCAGAAAGATTTGGCAACTTATAAAAACGAGCTATTTCATAAAATGTTGACACATTTTGATAAGTTGTTTTGTTTTTAAAAACGTTGCTATTCTTGTTTGCTTCATTCTCATTTAGAAGAATTTTATGAGAATTTAGAGTTGAAATGAGTTCTTGACCTTCTGTTGCAAAAGAAATAACTTTAAAATCAAAATTGGTTTTGTTTTTTGTACATAGATTTCATATTAAGTTAATTAATCTACATCATTACATTATAAAAAAATTGTACTATCAAAATATTTTAAACTTTATCAATTTACTATACACTTGAAATTTTCATTTTTTTAAATGAGTACATAAATATCAAAGCATCAAACCAAAATTTAAATTAAATTATCAACAAAAGTTATGCCAGTTGGCGCGAAACGAATTGAAATGATTTTGGAGAGGTGAAATGTTTGTACCCTTAAAGGTTTTAAACAAATCTTTAAATAAAAGTTTTATAAAAGTATAGTTTCTTTGAAAAGAAATTTTAATTTTGTTTTTTAGTTTACTAAACGTACTTCAGAGTTTTTTGATATGCTTATATTAGATGTATTTAAAATAACTCAATAAATACAAATAAATTTATAAAAAAGTCATGAAAAATAAAATACTTTTTTACAGTTTTGATTTGCATTTCAAAGAGTAGAAGTTGGAAACTAACATATGTTTTTAAAGCTAAATATGTATTGTATAAGTATAAATTGTATTTTAATTTTGGATAGAAGTTGAAATTTTTTTTTTTTTGTGAATAATATTTCATTTAACGAATTATCAACTTATTTATTTTAATTAATTAAATAAGGGCATAGGAGGAAGGTAAATTAATTTCTATTAGTCTTATTTAGTCAAGTTTTAATAAGCTCTTAACTTTTTTTTGACTTTTTGAATTCAAAAGAAATTAAAAGGTATAGTAGATTTAAGTTGAAAAGAAAAAAAATTTCCTGCCATGTTTTGAAGATTAATACCTAAATGTTTTAGAAAAATATTTCTGCGGATATTAATACAATCTTTCTTAATAAAAAAATTGAAAATTAAAAAATGTTATAAACTTTATGATAAAAAACCATAAAAAAATTTTCTTACTTATTTGTCAAATATCATCTTTAAATTTATTAGCTTTGAAAACTTTAAACTTTTAGATGAAAGTCTGAAAAAGCTTTTTAATACTTGAAATATGTATTTCATTATATAATTAATAAGATCAAGGTTTTTAATTCTATATATATATTACTTAGTTTTGTTAGTTTATGCTTAGTTTAGCTTTTTAATACTTTAAATAAATTAGTATAATTTATGGAATAAAAAAAAACCCAAAAATTTAGTCCAAGGACCTGGTGTAGGAAAAAACTTTTTGGTTATCGAGTCATAGAAATTACATAGTTAATAATATCAGTGCTTTAAATTATTTACATACATTTATTTCTCAGTTTTTCAAGTTTATGTATAGTTCAGTACTATTCTCTCCCAAAGATATTACACAAACCTTAATATAATAAGTTGAGCCCTAAAACTAATAAATTTTTGTTTGAAAAAGTTGCATACTCTTATAACCATTGAGTTTTTTTGTTCAGCCTTTGATCCATATGAATTTCATGACTTATTTAACAACATTTGACAATTAAAAAATGTAGTCCATTTTTTGCAACTTTATAGATTTTTTTGTCTTTACACAGCATTTAAGCATAAACGAAACATAAATAAAATGTTGATTACTTTTGATAAGCATAATTATTGATTTTTATTGACCAAATACAGCTGCATTTAAAACACATAAAGTTAGTGTTAATTTAACAGAAACTTTTATGAGTTGTGACACAGTAAATAATTTAAAAAGCAAGTAATACAAACAATTGTAGTCATTGGGTTTTTATAACAAACTAATTGCTTTAAATTACAAAATTTACATAACTAAAATAAGTATAATTTATTAAAACTTGAAATACGTTTATAGTTAATCTGTTTTTAATTCTATAAATACCTTTTAGGGGATTGTAGCGTAAAGACCAAGTATATATGTCAATGTTAGTTTAAATATCTTACAAATATAATTCAATCAGTTTTTATGACTTCTTCGAAAAACAAAATCCTAGCTAAATACAAATAAACAACTTAGATTATATAAACTGTTTGAAATATAAAAACAAAAAAAAAACTTTACATTCAGTTATCTATAAAAGACATAAAATAAGAGGTTAATTTCAAGGTTAAAATCAAGGATATTGTCGTAAAAAATTTAATGCTATATGATAAAAAGAATAAAAATCTTTAAGGTAGTTGAAATTTTCTATAGCAAAAACTATGCGTTATGTAATTTTGAAAAACATAAAAACTTACTTCTTTGAGCTTTTACAAGTTTAAATATTTTTTACAGTGAAAAAAAATAACTATGAATATACATATATATATATATATATATATATATATATATATATATATTGTATATATATATATTATGAATATATATATATATATATTCAAATTAGTCTTTAAGATAAAATTCAATTTTACCTGCTAGATTGGAACTAGCTCCAAAATTATTTCCTCCACTAGTTGTAAAAAGGTTGACTTTGCACAATTCAGCAAAATTTTGTGGTTTCATATTGTTACTACTGTGTTGTTCCTATTTTAATATCTTAATTTCACTGATGTTTTGAAAAAATAGTTGTTCTGAGAAGTATAATTTATTAAAACATAATTGTTTTTTTATGAAAAAATAACCATTATTTAGTAATATAAAATGAAGAAGAATGCTTCTTATTTGTAACAAAATAAACATTAAAAAAATTTTTTTACAACCTGTATAGCTACATTAATTTTCTATTATCATAATACAACAATTATCATGTTGGGTTCTAATGTGATGTACTACCACACTAAAACAACTTATCATAATTGAGTTATACTTAATTTATACTAAATGAATGGTGATATTGAATAATACTTAGGGCTACTCTATATAAAACTAGTCATGACCTCACTGATACAAGTTGCTAAAAATGTCAGCATTTTACTGGTCTTTGTTGTCTTAATCAATAATAAATATTGTCTTCTTCTATTATGCTTTTTTATTTACGAGCTATACATAAATTTAATATAACTCACTTTGACTTAAAATTGGTCACCAATTTTTGTGACTTCTTAATACTTATACTTTATAGTTCTGCTTTGACTTTTTGGACTAAATTTTGTCAGATCTACACTTTATTTGTAGACTAACTTTTGTCAGTTAAATTTGACATTGTGAAGTTAAAACTTGTCAATTCTGCTTTGACTTTCTGAATTAAAACTAGGACAATCCCTTTGTAACTTATTTGACCTAAACTTTGTCACTTACTTTCTGTGATTTCAGGACTTTTATAGTGTCTTTTATTTTTTTTCTTTAACCTCAATAAAATATCAACACTTACTTTTTGTGACTTAAAAACTTAAACTATGCCAAAACTCTTTGTGGCTTACTTTGACTTATGCATTGTCACCAACTTTCTGTGACTTATCAAGACTTAAACTCTGTAAATACCTTTCATACTTATTACTAAATCCCCTATAATACTATGTTCAAATGACCACTATTGCCTATTGGTTTTAAATGCATACAACAAAAATGACAAAACATAAGAATGCGAGATAAAAGTGTGATAAACAATGCTTCAAAATAAAAAGAAGTATACTAGTAAAAATTACTTGGGTCAAAAACTGTCTTTGAATTATTTAAAACAGTTAAATCTTTACCTGAGGACGCTATGTAGGGTTCTAATGTAGTCTACAACTACACTTAAAACCAAAGTTAAATTTAAGTTTACTTATACAAAAAGCTTGTATTCAAAAACACTTCGGACTATTTTATATAAAAGTAGGCATGACATGAATAAACATATTGTACTAAAGAACAGTTGCAAACACAAACAAATACATAAAAAACATTAATTGTAGAAAGTTCTTTAAATGTGGCAAAAAATTTTACACAATATTAGGTCGAACAGCAATTATACTTTGAGAATATTTAAGTTGAAATGAGAGTTAAGTACTTGATTCTATAATTATGAATATACTTATGTAAAGAATTAAACAATATAAATGTCTAATCTATAATAACATGTTTACTGCAGCAGGCTATGACTAGAACGCCGTGACCACTCTCTGTAGTTGGTTTATATAGCAATATTCTTAACTTTAGTCAACATTACATCAAGAACTTTTCATCTGCTCTTTATTTTATCATTATCTTAACTTGCATCAGTATAACACTTGACCTTGCGAGCTTTATCTTAAACGCTTGGATGAACGAGGATTTAAGCTCAAAAAAAACTTTCCATAAAAATTAAGCAGTTATAAAGTGCAATTTGAGATCCTGTTACAATTATATATCTTATAAACTCAATTAAAACTAAAAGCTAAACGTTTTTATAAGTC
>NW_028140341.1:0-29233 GCF_965202585.1 Thalia democratica | reverse complement strand
AATTGTGTGTTAAGTTTAAATTTTTATATCAACTTGTATGTTAATATTTAAATTTTAATAACTTATAAGCTGATTTTATCGTTTTTACAATTTCTATCTAGCTTGTTAAATATTTAGTTAAACTTGAGTTAAATTCTTAAGTCAACAAAAGTATTTTGTTCTCATATGATAATTTGTGAAAATAAAACAGGTAAGAAAATAATTGTTTAGTGAAAGAATAAATATAAATTTTCTGTTGTTTAAGATAAGTAATTTCTTGAAAGTAAAAAGAGTATAAACTTATTTAACTAAAACATAAGATTTTCCGACAACTTTTTTTGTAGATATTTAAGGTTTTTTAAAAAAGTAAAAGTTTCGTGAAACCTTTCTACATTAGTTTAAATTTTTTTTTCACTGTTTAACTTTTATTGAATTTACTGTAGTTAGAAAACTTTACAAATTATTTTTTTTTAAACAAGTGCGCTCTGAAATTAAAAGTTTACCAAATTACTTAAAATTATGGTTAAAATTAATAACAAGAACAAAATTGAAGAACTGATATAATCTACTCTAAATCTTTCTTTTATTAAGAAAATTTATTAAGTCATAAAAATTTTTAATAGCTGGAAGTTTAAGTGTACAAACTCCATAATACAACTATTGTTTGCTTAGTAAAACCGTTGAAAGTTTACGTTGTTAAGCGGGCTGTTAAAAGTACTTCAGTAGTACTTTCAAATATTGTTTGTAGTAAAAAATCGGAATACTTTAATTTAAACTACTTTAAGTTTAAATAAAAATAAATTTGCTTAAGAGTAGTTTTTACCTAATATTTTAACCTCTTAGTAATATAGTTGAATACAACACACCAGTTTAAAAGTTAATCGATAACTAGGCTGTTCTCTAAATTGTAGTGGTTTGAAATTTACATAGATAACTATTTTGTTAAATCATTCTTTCATTAATGGTTTTTAAATTTACTGATTTTATTCAGATTTAATATCACAACATAGTTTAATTTGATATATTTAAAAAACATTTTAGCTTCTGTTATATTAAAACTATAATAGTCTAAATATATTAATCACAAATACAGACTAAAAACCATTTAATTGATATTTATTAAAAAAAACTATTTAATTTCTTTTAGCAAGCATTATACTACTTACTTCTATTCTATCAACTAACAGTTTAATGTCCTTCTCAAGACATTAAACTATATAAATGAAGTATGACTCGATAACCAGAGATTTTTTCGTACACCAGGTCCTTTGAACAAAATCTTTTAACGTTTACATTTTGTCTTTCAATAAGAAAGAAAAAATAACATGAGTTATTAAAAATCTTTTTGATGAATTTTTAACACTCTAAATTGATTATATATACTTATTTTAGTCATTAAAAAAATAAAAAACTACAGCGTATTTTAAACTACAATCATAGACAGTAACTCTTAAAAAAACGTTGTGTTTCATAAATTAAACTTTTAATTAATAAAAAAAAAACTTTGAAATTATTGAATTACTTCTTATAAAACTTATCAACAAGTTCTACAATAAAATTTGTAATTCAAAAGTATCATCTTCATGTATAATAACTTGTTCAAATGAAGTTTTGTCAAAAATTATATAATTGATATGCTGGATATATTTAGATAACATTTAATAATGCGTAGATAGACTTATTCTATTTGTTTAAACTGAAAGTGATTATATAATTGATACTTTCTGAAAAATAATAATCATTTGCGTAATTAGTTTAGATTTAATAAGAAAAAAATAAGTCAATCGGAATAATAACGAAACTAGTAGTACTTGTATTTGAGGTGGGATAAACATAACAAAATGTTTATGGTCTTTGACAAATGATTAAATTTTTTTCAAAACCATACTATACTACTAAACATGAGATAGTGGAAAGTAAAACAATTTTTTAAATCGCTGAAGGCTTATTTAACAACTTTTTGAAATATTTGGTCACTAGATGAAATCTATATAAAAATTTTTGAAAATAGTAATAAATTTTAAGGGTATTCTTGATCGTTGAAGCTTTAAAATGTTTTTGGATAAAAAAACACTTTTTAAAAATTTATACATTTAAACAAAGTTAAAAAAAAATATATAGACTTATGTTTTCGTCAAACATAAATCTAAATTAATCTTGAAATAACTTTCTAAACTTAGATATGATTACTGCTATTTAACAAGCTAAAAGCGTTTTAAAGTTTTCCAACTAACCACAGATATTTACCTTTAAGATTATTTTAATCTATATAATTAATTCAAACATTAATTTATTCACGTCAATAAAAAAAATCCTTTCATACAAAAGTGTTATTGCAAGACAGCAATTATACTAACTAAAAATTATGTTTTAAAGGTTAACAAAATTAACTAGTATAATAGTAGTTGTCACATAAACACTATTTTGTAAAATATTTATATTAATGTAAAAATTTGCATAAAATAATTTTTAAGCGTTGCTACTTATATTTTAGACAAATCTCATTAATAAAATAAATTAAAACAAACTATTTTTTTAGTTATAGGTCTTAAAAGAATGAAAGCTATCTACTAGTGTCTGTAAGTTAAATAAGTTTTTTTAATTCAATTAATAGCTGTATATATAGTGATTTTTTTATATATAAAATCATTAAATAGTTTTCTAAATTAAAAGTTTAAATTCTATGCAGTAAAAAAGAATAAAAATAGTATCAAAAAAACTTTCATTTTAAATTACATAAAGTTGTTTAAGACGCACAAACAATTTATTTACAGTTTTTGTCTTAAAATTTAAAGTGAATTATTCTATGAAAACAAAGCGAATGATTGTAACATCTTGCTTTGAAATATTTACTCAATTTATCGGTTGTCAACAATGCGAAAATAACTTTAATCTTGTTATTTAAATCAGCAAGTTTAATATAATAAATTAATTTCTACTTGTTTTGGCTGTCTTAAAACTTTTTGAGTTTAGGTTTTGTGTAAGGTTGAATTTTTAAAGTTTATTTTAAACTAAATTAAACTATAGAATTTGAAAATAAGTTGAAAATAATTCATCTGTATTTTACTGTATTTTACTTTTTTTACGATTCTGTAACATATACATTTTATTGTATGAAATGGTATTAAAACAAGAGGTTAATAAATTTAGTCTGAAAAGTTATTTAATGTAACTTAACTGATAAAAATAACTCACAAAGCTTATATTGAATTGTAGCATCGTAAAACATCAGTTTCTATGACTTATAAGTGTTTAAAAGCAAGCATGACTTTTTTAATAAAAAACAATTGCTAGAAATAGTTACATTTTTAATTTCCCATTATTTAAAAGTTATCTTAACAGTTGAGAAGATTTTTTAGCTTTAATTAAAAACTTAAGCTTGTCAGCAATTAAAAAGTTAAGAAAACCAAAATTAATGTATAAGACCTTAAAACATTAATTTATAAAGGTTAGTAGTTTACCTTCAAATTAATAATAAATTTAAGTATAAAGTTCTCTTTCAAGCTAACCAACTGGCGTATAGCTAAATACATAAAAACGTGTTATTATTAGTCATACATTTCACGATTTAAAATATATAGCAGGCATTTATATTAATTCTTAAAGTTATTGTTTTAACTTTTGTTTACTGTTTTCACCGTTTCTTGTTGTAAAATTTCAAATTAAAACAATTGTAAAGTGTTGTAGTTGTCTTACTTTTTAATTTCAAACCTATTCTCATCTGTATATGAAGCCATATAAAAACTATACAAAACGTTTTTTATATTTACTTTACTAATTGTTCTAACCTGATGTCAATACTAAAAAAATGTCAAAAATTAAAACTGGAGTTATTTTCAACTGTTTATATTGAATGAAAAATAATAATTGATGACAAGACAAAATAGGCTAGATCTATATTTAAAACTGTTATTTTGATAAAGTAGGACAGACTTTAGCTAAAAGAAATAAAAGTGCAAGTTTTTTTATATCTCTCTAAACAACTAGGTGATATTAAGCTTATTGCAAAACTAGTTTCGCAGTGGTAATACTAATCAGTGCTCGTCAGTGACATATAGCTATGTTGATAGAAAAATAAAGAGCTAATTAGGCATGATATTTATGGTTAGTGTTACCACTGCGAAACTAAAGTTTTTTTATAAACTTAAACTCACTAAATCGTTTATCTAAAGCTCTTTAAAAAGAATTTAAATTAAGCAAAGTTATTTTAGCTTAGCTTAAAATAATTTTTAATATTATATAGTACTAACAAATCAAATAAAAATAACTTGTTTGAGATTAAAAGGGATTTATGTATGCCTTTTATTATTATACCTTGCTAAAACAAGCAAGTTAAAAAAGCAGTTTAGCTTACTAAAAGTTTAATAAAATAACAAAATTAAATATATACTAAGCTTAAAGTAAGTAAGAATAAACGTTTTTCTAGCTTTTAATTAAAATAGCTAGTTTAGATTATAAATACTTGTAAAATCATAAAACTATTTTGTTTGGTGTATCTATTGTTTGCTTAATCTAAGCGTAGAAATGTTTTCAGTACTAAAACAGCTTTTAAAAGCATTTCAAATAGTAATTTTAACGACTATTTGTGTTAGAAAACAAAATAGCAAAACTGATTTATAACAAAATATTTTCTATAAAAGTTTGAAACGGTAAGGCATATATACTAAATGTTACCTGTTTTTTCAACTTGACTTAAAAGGTTAGTAGCTTATTTTTTCAACTATAGTAATAAATTTAAGTCCGTTATAATTTGTGCACTTTTTAGCTTTTACTTTTGTTTATTTATACTATATCATTGTTTACCTACCAAGTTTATTTTATTATATTAAATTTGATATATAGTCATGTACTTTTAACAGGTCTATTTTATCTTAAAATTTTTTTTTGTCTATCTACATAAAGCTAAACTGTTTTATGTTAAGTAAGCGTTTACAATTTGAATTGCTTTTATTTAGAAGTATTTATGTATACCTTATTAAATCGTTTTTAAAAACTTATACATAAGTCATAGTTTTAAATTTACAATTAGTCCAGAACTATTTCAAGTTTTTTTTTGTTTTACTTCTTCTTTTACGTCATAAAAGTATATGAGCTTTAAGCTTTTTACGATAATTTTTCGTGAAACCTTTATCAATTATCTTAATAAAACTGTTTTTCAACATTCACCAACTACTTTTTCTTAAATTTTCTAGAAAAAAGTTTGATTCGGTTTTATTTTAAAGTAATTTTGCAAACATAAATCACATCGGACAAACTAAGTTTTTATTTAGACGAGTTTGATTGATTGTAAACATTTTAAAGCTAGACAAAATAAAAGTAACACAACATAATATTTTAAGTTATTAATAAACTACATTTCTTAAAGAAAATAAAACTATTTAGTGATAATTTGTAAACAAAGTTTCTAAGAACTTTAAATAATTTGTTACTAACTAAGTTGAATTATTTTACAAAAAACTTTAAAACTCTACTTAGTTTAAAACTATTTCGAAAAGGTTGTTTACCAAATAGCAGCTTTTAAAAAATTAATAAACTAAAATTTTTATAAAATCTTAACAACAGTAAAAATAATTTTTACCCCACAAAAGAATGATTTTAATAACAAAACTTTTTTTCATATAAGTTTACTTTTTTTAACATTTTTTGTTTAGGTTTTCTTTAAAAAACGAAGAATTTTTCAAAGAAGTTTAAAGCTTGAAAAGTAAGCCGAATACTAAACATTATGTATAATATTAATGCTTACGTAATATTTTTAAGTAAGCTATAGTTTCTTTAAACAAGTTAAGTGCTTTCTAGACAAGTCTGTGTGATTCGGAGGTAATCTTTTTAAACTTTTCGTTTTTGCATCAAAATACTTGCAGTAAAAAAATAGATTATTGTCATTATACTCTTTTTCGTCGTTTGTTATTTCTACTGTATGTTTCAAACGGTTGTTGCACTTAACCGAATATGTAGCTGTTTTGTTTCTCTGACTTGTTTTTGCTTTTGCTCTTCCGTATTTCCTGGTTTTATAAAAAAAAGAATTTTTTAAAACAATTAAGAAGTTGAACATTATTGCCTACTTATTGCCTACCAAAATCTAATCGGACTAAAAAATGAATTGAAAACCTTAATTAGTTTTTAATTTACTTTATGTTAAAAACTTATTGAAACTCATTGAAACAGCTACAAACAAATCGCTACAACAATAACTTTTGTAACAGGTTATCAAAAAAAAGGTAATTTAAATTTAATTACTGCTTTATAGTATAAAATAACTAGACAAAATTCTAGTAAAAACTTACAGTTGATGTTGTTTTAAATAGTTTTCTTGAATCAGGGTAATTCAAACTTAAATACTGTTTTTAAATACAAAACTATTAAAATAAAATAAAAACAAAAACACTTACAGTAGCCACTGTTTGTAGTCTGAAAATACGAAGCATTTATCTTCGATGGTGGAAACGTAAATACAATCTGAATGTAGTGATAAGTACAATTCCTGTCTTCTACTCAATTTTAACAGATTGCAATGTAGTTGTTGCTTCTTACCACATTTTGTTTTACTAGCAGCCAAGGTGTTTAATACTTTGTGGTAAGGGTGAAAAGGATCGTATAAGGCTTTTGATTTTTGTTTTAACTGTTTCGGAAGCTGACATTGTCTGTAAAAAACATAAGTTACATATGTTACGTTTACAATCAAGTTCACAAGTGTTTAAGTTACTTTTTTCATTTAGTTTCAGACGATAAATATTAGACAATGATTAATGTAGTAAACTAAAAAGACTGCTACTTAAATAATAAACTAATAAAAAAATCTGTCGGTCTTGTTTTGAAAGTGTTTTAAAAAAAAACAGATTCTTTGTACTATCTTTTTAACACTCTGTAGCAACATGAGCTTAAAACGTTTTTAATTTTTTACACCCATAAAGTTTCTAAACCTGTTTATTAACTTTTTGTTTATTAAATTTTACGCTCCAGTTGTTTTTAAGTGTCCAAAATATGTAATTTAAGTACAATTTTTAATCATAGAACTCTTTTACAGAAATAAAGTTTTTATTAACATAGTGAACTGACAAAGATAAACTATTTTTTATAGCACTAAAAAAAAGCTTCAGATTGGAATCTAGACAACAAAAAGTAAAAGTGAAAACATTTTTTTTAAACTTATGCATTTATAAACAAACGCTAACCTATAAAACCAAAACAAAGACAACCGAATAAAATTCAGTTCGTCCAACCAAATAGCGCTAATTTTTCCAACAAACGGTATATCTTCATTGTCAGCTCTTACTATGACGCAATCGTTTACCTTTAGTATGGTTACGTCATCATTATTATCCGGTGAAACACGTTTGATCGCCGGATAACATTTTCTAAGTTGGTATTTTTCTTCCGTCTGAAATACAAAAAAGTTTACTTTAATTATTTTAAATTAGTGTTATATCATATAAAATATTATTAAAACTTTAACTTGAGAACAATAAGGTATTTTCGTTAAAATATTAACAAATATTTTCAACCCTTACCATTTACCTTACCAATTATATAATTTAAAAACAATTAGATATTGTCGTTAAGAAATTAAAAAAATAATTTAATCCGTACCGAAATTAATATAAACTGATTGTAAGCTTTGCCTAAAACTTCCCAGTTATTATTTTTGTCACTTATTTGTTTATCATCATTAATACTATCAAGTATTTTTGTATGAAAAGTATTTTTGTCGTCTTTTGATCCGTTTCTAATATATATTTTAGGTTTCATCTTTATGTGCTGTCTTACTGTTCCCTTGTCAATTTCCTTTACAAATGTATTTCTCTATAAAAACATTTTTATAAAGTAATATATGTCTACATATAAAACACAATGAACGGTTTTAGAAACTGTTTACTATTGCAAATTATAAACGCTTTTAAAAATTTAAACACAACTCTAACAAACACTGCTATTGGGTTTTCAATTCCACTTTTAAGTTAATTTTTTCTGTTGTGCAAATATAATATGATAAAAAATACCTGAAGTCTAATTTGATTATAAATATTTTCTTTTCTTTATTCTTTTCATGTAATCTAATTTATTTTTATTTAGTTTTTAGCTATAAAGTTATAAATAGTGCAAAATAGTTGTTTGATGTTTTGATTTAAAAGTATTATTTACTACATAATTAGCGATATTCAGTAAAGTATTTCATAGCTGTACACATAAAAGCTAACTTTTGCTTCCTGTTTTTTCTTTTCAAATAATTGTGAGCTTTTTGTTGCTTTTGTTTTTAACTTCTTTGAAGCTTTTAGTTTCCTTTTACGCTTCTGTGGCTAAAATTTGTTTCTTCATTAAGTATTAAAACAAAACTTGATTATTTAGATTTTCCTACTTGTAAAGTTTTTGAAATGTTTAGTGTTTTAAGAACTCGAACAACGTTATTTAAAGATGATATAGGTTTCATGAAGTTTCGCTATGAAAAAGTTATTATATTACACAATTAAATATTAAGTTTATTAAAGTGCGGACGTTAACCTTTTTATATTTTAAAATAAAAGTATGGTTAAAAATTTTGTAAAATACCTTAAACACTTTGTCATCTGTCTTGATATTTTCAATACAAACAATTTCTGCTTTTTTCTTTTCAATTACTTCAATAGTTTTCACATTTTTCTCAATGTTTGAGTTTACAGTAAACAAGTCATTAAATTCACATTTCTCATATGTATCGTTGCGTGTGTCTAATAACGTATTTGACATTTAAAAACAAAAAAGACTGTATTTTTAGAAGCTAAGTTAAATTGGAACTACGAAAGTAACTAAGAAGTTTGGCATCAAGTAGTATTTTAAGAATACATAATTTTGTGTTTTAAAAACTTTAACTAAGTTTAAAAATAAAAGGTAGTTTTATTCATCAAGTTTCCAATAAATTTACTTTGTTATTCTAATGTTTTCTATTTTTACTACTTTATGACATTTGTCAAACGTTTTGTTATGCGTCATACAAACTATAACAATACAAATGTAAAGTATCAGGTATTGTTTGCTTTGTAGCTCTGCCTTTAATGATAATTTTCTTTTACAAGCTATATTGCTTGTTTTCAAAGGACTTAAATAACACTGTTTCTAAAGCTTTAAAATGTTTTGAATTAAAGTTTTTGTTTTTAGCTTTTATTTCTAAAAACAAGTTGTTCTTATTTAAAAAAATTCTTTGACAAACTTAAAACTTACATTTTTTTAGATAGTCTTCAGTTTCTTTACTTAATTTTGCTTCTGGAATGTTTTGATTTTCTACTACAACCTTCTTTTTTTTCACACTTAAATCTAAAGGTTGGTCTTCATCAAACACTTTGAACGGCTCGACTTGAGCTACTTTGCGTTTTTGTGCAAAAGAGTCGCCTAATGGTTTAAGAAATAAACAATTTTGCTTATACACATGAAAGTCCACTGAACTTCTTATTGCAAACGGTTGAGCTATTTTTTCTGAAGTTTTAATCTTTTTTGTTTCCACATTTAACGGTTTTATTATAGGTGCTGATGTTTTTGTGTGTGCGAAATCTCCACTACATTTTATTCTTTTTATAGGAGGTACAATTACAATTGGTCTTGTAGGGGAACTTTTTGGACTTCTAAATATTTCAAGTTTAGTGTTTCTAGATTCTCTTTTTCGTAAAACTGAATCAGTGTTTTGTTTGTCCGTAATTTCTGGAATTTTCAACCTATAAAGGTTTTTTATAGCGTATTTTTTGTAACCTTTTTTTTGATATTTTTTATAAATTAATTCTTATGTTTATACCATCGAAAGCAGACAAAGTTTTTAAAGAAAAGTTTATGAATAAAAAGAGATAAAAAAAAAAACAAAAAATCTAAATTGATAAAGTTAAACTTACTTATTAAGTTTAGTTTTGTAAAATTCATCTTCCATAAGTAAGTTTACTTTCATTGAAGCGTTTTTCGAAGCTTCCCGTTTCGATCTACGGTGCTTCATATTTAACATTTTTCACTTTTTTCAAGATTTTGTAGAAATACTAAACAAAGTATTAAGTCTATAAAGTGTTGTATTTCTGTTAGTAGAGTTCGTTTAATAAAGTACAACAAATCAAGAAAAATTTGACTGTAAACAAAAAGTACTGTTTAGTTTAGTTGAAGTTCTTTAAAAAACTGTTTTAATTTTTGTTGTAAAACGCACAAACTATTATTACGTCATAATGTATAGTAAAGTATCAGTTTTAAAAATGTTAATACTTTTTTATTTAATCATGTTTATCAAAAGTATGGTCACGAGAATTTATCTTACAATTACTTACAATTACTAAACTAAGTGCAAACTTTTGTATACAGTAATCAATTATTCACGATCGATATCAAGTAACAATAAATACTGCAGTTTTATTGACTGATGCTAAACAAAAGTTTACAAAGAAATTTTTATAAATTAATTTAGTAAACGCAATTAGTAATTGTCTTGTCGAATTTAAACTTAACAAAACAAACAAGTCTTGCCAAACTATATCAAATTAATTTTCTTTAGAATTGGCTTTGTTATTGGTTTCAATTTAACTTTACTCCAGCTTTATTCGAAAACGTCAAAAATGTATAATTAAAAAGTGATTTAAAAAGGAAAACAAATATTTTTTATTTTGTCTGTTTAAAGTTATAAGAAGGTGTTAAACAGAAAAATTGTATTCTAGTTGTAATAAGTAACTTACGATCGATATACGGTCAAAAATTTAGTAAGCTTTAATTTATTGATTGATATTTAATTAATGTTGAAAAGAAATAAAACAGCTTATTATAAAAAACTGCTAATAATAAACTTTGTCAAACTTGTTTAAACTTGTCATATAAACTTTCAAAATTATACCAATTACTTTGTATTTTGTTCTAGTTGTGCTTTATTAACTTTGGTATTGCCTTTAATTAAATTGTTTTTCGATATTTAATTAAAATAAACTTGTGTAAACTTTATTTACAAAAAAAAATCTCATGTCTTAAAAAACAAGTTCAAAACAACATTTTAAGCTAATAATAAATAAGTAATAAATAAACTTGCTAAAAACAATAAAAAACAGAGTTTTTAGTTTGTAAAGTTTTGAACTGTTGCTGAAACTAACTGTTTTTACAAATGTAGAGTTATAAAAACTATTTTGGTAATGTAATAAAGTCTTCAACAAAATTTAAAAAAATAGAACATTATATTATTGCCAAGTTGTCTATTTAAAGCTAAAAACATTTATGCTAATCTCTTATGGTTTAGAAATTCGATCTGTGAAGATATGTTTATAATATTTTGAACTAGTCTAGCTTTTTCTAATTTTTAAACTAAAGCTTAGTCTGAACAAATGTATGTACCGATCAAACACGGACATTATTTTTACAACTGTTCAAAAAATACAAATTTATATTTTCGTTACTTTTGTTTGAAAATTTGAATATACTAGTAAATAACAACATGATGTTAAATATTTTAAAACTTTACCAAACTCTAACAATCGTAAAGTATTTCATTTAAGTGTGAAATTGGTTAGATTATTAATTAATAAAAATGCTTTTGCTGTTTAGTTTAAACAAGGTACTAAACTATCTTTTTCTTACGGTAACAAAACTTCACCTTGATTAAATAAAAAACAGTCTGTTTTAATACTGACTTATAAAAGTTGAGAAGAAAATAACTAAAATATCAGTGTTTGTTGATATTTATTCTAAAAAAACCTTTTTTAGATATACTTTTTGTTTTTATTGTTTTAAATATTAAATCTAAACATTTAAAAAGTTGTTTAAACTTTTATCATTAGAAATTGTTAATTTTACAAAGTCATGGTTACAACCTAAAATGTTAACTATTAAAAAAAAACATTTCGAACTAAAAATAGAATAAAATAATTTACTTTCTCAAGCTTTTTCTTTTACTATTTATTTTTAAAACTGATTATTAAAAATGAAATTTCAACTATATAAGCGAACATAAGACTTTAAATATGTTAATATGTTAATTATATCCTTTTCTAATAAAAAAACATTTATCTATTGTTTTAGTTTATGAGAATTTAAGTTAAAACATTTATAGTTTTAGAGAAGTTTTAATATACTAATATATAATATATAATATAATAATTGTCTATGATTACTTTTTTCTAATTTGAATGTTGTTTACTGTACAGTTATTAATAGGTAAACGTTTTCTTTACAATAATTTTGTTTAATTTAATATGATTTTTAGCTTTTATCGAATTTAGTTTATCGAAAAACTCTAATTGTTTATTTTCTGAAAAAAAAACTATTCAAATAACTACTTACAAGCTAATTTTTAATTATCTAAAGCACTTATTTCTATCTGATAAAAAAAATATACTTTTACAAGAAGTTAAACAGTCTTCATTTAAAACCATAGTTGTTTAAAGTGAATTTGTTTAGTTTGGTTTTTAATTGTTATTTAACTAGTACAATTTACACTTTAGTTAGATTAAATATACATAATTAAAAAAAATATGATAAAGTTTTAATCTTTACTTTACTTTTCAAATCAAGTATTGCTTAAAAACGTTTGTAACTTTTAACCAAAACTAATCTAAATTCATAAAAACCAAGTTGTTGTAGCATTTATCGTCGAAAAATAGTCTTAAAGTCTTTTTCTATTATAAACTTAGTTTTATACAAATTTTTACAAACTATGTTACCAATAAAAAAGTTAAAAAATCTAAATTCCTTATCACTCTAATTAAATTTAATAATTTCTTTGACCAACCACAGCAGAATTTAAATTAGAAATTTAAATAAAACTTTTTAGCTATCAGAGAAATATTTTGACAACTTAGAAAAGTCATAAAATTGTTTTTAAAGATATTTAAAGTGTACAATTCAATTGATGATCAAAGTAAAGTAAACTTTCAAAAGTCCCTACTTTTGCATATTTAGTCTTAATTCAAAACAAATATAAAGGTAAAAACAATTTTCGTTCAAAAACAACATTTTGTTTAAATCATTTTAAAATAACCAATTTATTTCAATACACATAAAATTGTAGTCTAAAGGAAGTAAAAAAATTAAAAATTAAGGTTTTCTAATTACTTTCACTGCATCTGAGTTTAAGTTTTTGCATTTTACTGTAAAGTGAAATGTAGAATCATATTTTTTATTTATTATTAGCAAAAATTAATAAAACTTTAAAACTATGGTTACTTTTAAACAAATTATAATAAAAATTTTAACCAGAAATAGCTTTCAAAAGACACAGTTAGAACTAGATATTAGTTTTAAAGAAAGTTATTTATCTCATAACTTATCATAACATTTAAGCTACATAAACATGTCTTATTGTATGATAAGTATGTAGAAAAAATAAGTAGACTTTGTGAATTTTTACTTAACCATAATTTACATTATATATTTATAACTTACTTATAATAACATAATCAAAATTAAAAAAGCATAGAACTGTTTGCTTTATTTTTCCAAAACAAAACTTTTCTAAACTTAACAAGATGCTGAATCAAAAAAGAATTCAAATACACTTTGATTATTTTAAAGCAACTGACAAAAAAAAACAAGTATTTCCTAAAATAAAGTATGTTACTGTACTTAAACGTTTTCTACTTCTACAGAAGTTAAAACTAAAAACGAGACAACTGATTTTTTTCTTTTAATTATGTTGGTTCACTAGTGACACATAGTGGCCAGTACGGTTTAAGTGACAACTAAGATTATTTTTTTTGAAAAAATGTAAGAAATACGCTTTAAAATAACATATTTACTATATTTGAAAGTATATAGTTTTTTAAGTAATGTTCATGTTTTGGTTGAATTTTAAAGCACTTGATTTAAATATTTATACTTTTATTTATGAAAAAATGCTTGTTTAACTGTATTGTGTAAACAATTTGAAACTTCACATTGAACATATGGCGAAAACAATACATATGAAAATCTTAAAGTTTTCTTTATCAGTTTTATTTTATAGCTTTATTAAAATGTATTTGTATTATTGACATAGTTTAAAATAACGTTGGTATTGCTAAGCTTGTTATAGAAGACTTTATTTTTTTACATTTTAAAGATACAAAACTTTATTGCTAAAAACTAAATAAATTAAAAACTCCAAAATAACTTTAAATAGATTATTAACGTTATACTTTTCTATTTCTATTTATCAATTTAAAATATTATGCCTATGTTCATGTAAGTCAATGACCGTTTAAACAGTGTAAACGCAACAAAACAAAACGTTTAGCCGCTTTATTTAACAAAAGTAAACAAAAATTTGCTTGTTTTGGACTGTTTATTGCTTTAACGCTGTAGCACAACTATCCGTCACGTGAAAAATAAAAACTTAGAAAAAAAATTAAAACGTTATTTAATTTATAGTAATTTATTTAAAAATTCAATTTGTTCACGCAATCAACTTGGTTAAGCTTATTGTGTATTTTATATTATAATATAATTTTATATACACGTTTTAGCAATAAGGTATGATCCTTAATGCATCTAGTATTTCGTTTTAGTTTCAAAAATAAAAATTTTAATTATTAAACATATTTTTTTAATTTAAGAACTTTTACTTTTTTGAGAGCTTTATTTTTGCAATAAAATAATCGCTTGAAAATTTTAAAGGTTATATTTATGATTTTAGTGATTTTTTTTTTATTTTAAAACTACTTTTTAATTACTTTAAATTATTTTTTTTAAGTTTCAAAATTTTAGAAATAAACGGTACTAATTTGTTTTTTTTTTGGCAAACTCAAATAAAAACAGTGTAACTAAAACTATTATGAAAAAAAACATTAATTTTAAAATTTCATTCTTCAAAAAATACGGTAGAATTTTGTTACAAAGGTAGAATTTTGTTATATACGTTGTTTTTAGTTGTAGTATTAGTGACATTTAATTAATTTCCCATATTTATAATTAATTACATATTACAATGACTAATTAATTACTATCTCATAACTTGATCTAACTGTATATATTTTTGTGCTTCGTTTTAATTTATTTTATTGTTACTTTAAAAGCTCTGAAGATCCTTTTAGGAGAAACAGTGTTAGCTAAAATAAGAATCGTTGAATAAATTTTTGATAATTAAGCTCTTATGTATTGCGAACTCTAATTTCATACAGTTTTCTAACTTATGTATATTAATTAACTAGAATTATACACTTAATTCATTTTTCATTCACATAATAAACTTCCTTACTGTAAAAAAAACTACTTTTGAAACTGAAAGAATCTGATTTTTTCATTGTACTTACATGATTAAGTATTAACAAAATAATTGTATATGAATATTTTAGTATAAGTTTATTCTCTTAAGCTGTTATAATCATTTTATTTATTATAGGTAACTTTGAAACCTTTAATAGTATTTTAATCTAGACTTACTAGTTTTTGCTCCAAACTGTTACTAAAACTTTGAAAGTTTTTCATTTAAAAGTTACATAACGAAATACGGTAAATTTTCGAAACTTTTTATGATATCTTACAGATTTGTTTTGTATTTAATATTTACAGCTTATAACTAACATTGTTGTTTGTATTTTGAAAACCTTAAAACTTCAAATGCAAACTTTACAACATTCAACATAGAATTAAGATGTTTTGCTTAAATAACTGTTGTTTAGATTTTACTAAGTACTAAACAAATTTATTAATTAGAACTAAAATTCATTTTTAATGAAAATTACTTAAAACAACATCATTTAATCAATGTACAACATTACAAAACATTTAGTTTCATTATTTAAAACTTTATTTTAAAACAAAACTAGCTTAGTTTCATACATTTTATTTTTATTTTTACAAATAAAAGCTGTATTTAAAAAAAACTTAAGTTGAAATAAAGAAAAATCTTTAACCTAGCATTTTAAACAAACCAAGTATTGTAATTTAGTTTTATGCATATAAACTATCAATTTCCGCCAAATCACCAATGTTTAATACTTCCCTTTTTTCTATTAAAAAATGATCAAGTTACGTCAGCAAGTGGTTGAAGTTTCATCTTTGAATTCACAAGCAACTGAACAAGAACAAAACTATTACGACTTATATTATCAGCTTTGTCAAAGTATCTTTTACACAAAATAAAAATTAAATTACTATTAAGAATTAGGATTTAGTGCATTTTAATTTTATAATACTATTATATTATTATTCTATAGTTATTTTTATTATACAGTATTAATAATGTCTTCAATAGTCTGGCAATATTTTACTTTAAGTTAGGAAGATGATTCCATCGCTGTGTGCAATATCTGCGGAGCTAAGATAAAATGAGGAAGTAGCAAGCTTAAGTCTATACTATATATTACAAAAATTCTCAAAGTGAATCTTTAGACAATAATAAAAGATGCTCTGCACCTGAACCACCGAAGAAAAGAAAGCTTGAAGCTATCAGGCAAACTAGCCTTGATAATTATAAGTCTTTGAAACTTTGGGACATTAAGGATTCAAAAGCAATTTAAGCTTTTAAAAAATTATTAAAATATTTGGACTCGGAATCGGATTTGGCCGAATCCAAATTTAAAAATTGAGATTCGGATTCGGACTCGGCCAAATCCTAATTTGAAAATAAGATTCGGATTTGGACTCGGCCGAATTTGAAATTTTTGGACTCGGTAGATCACTAGTTATAACGTTTTAAATATTTACATATGAGATCGAAATCTCACATTCTTTACACAATTTTCAAAATTTATTTAAACAGACAGTTTGTGTTTATTTTACAGTTTAATCATTATAAAAAAAAAGTTTTTGTAACTTATAAATTTTAAAAAGCTTTTATCTTCGTAGTAATATATCTGTTATAATTTCTAAACGGTTAAAGTAACAAAACTAATAAATAAAATACTAGTGTTTAATAATAAAACATTTATTAACTAGTTCAAAAAAAGTTTTAATAGGTGCAAACACAATTAAAACAATACTATTTAAATTGAAACATAGTTTTTAGATTTGATCAAAAACTAAGTAAGGGTTATTGAATATAATATTTTTTGACAATAAAGTGTCTTTAACAACTGATACAAAGGTAATTTATACTTTATTTTACTTAAAACTTTTAAACAAGTTTTTAACCTTAAGTTAATTACACTTACTTTTTAACTAAAGAAGTAATTAAGTTTTAAAAGCTCTAAACTGCTACATAAAAGTAGCTATAGAAAAGTAATCAATTTTATAATGAGTTAAAAACAAGCTTGTTTAGCATTGTTGTGTATAAGAAATATTAATATTTTTGGATATTTGCAGTTATATGTAGTTTCGTTTATTAAATATATAAACTGCTACAAACGCATTTTTTCTTAATTATAATTATTATCTTTATAAAAATAATTAGTTTACTAAACTTTAGTTTAAAATAGTTTTAAAGTATGGTTTTGTTTAAGTTTAAAAATATGAAAACTTAATTCAGTAAAAATTATAATTTAAACCAATTTCGTTACTTGCTGGCTCGCTAATACTACAATGTTTTATGTTATTAAGTAATACTTATAAATAAAAAAATATAGACTTACAAAAACTAAGTAATATTACATTTAAGTTCACTATCTTTACTTCTAAAGATTAACGAACAAGTTTTATATTTATTATTTTTAGTTATTACTTAATTTAGACTATAAAACAAACTTACTTTAGAATTTGAACAAATCTAAAGTTTCCAAGCCATCAAAACTTCTTAAGTAGAGAAAAAACATGAAACATCTAACTTTTAAATAAAACAGATTTTTCTTACCTAAAAACTTAGCATGTATATTATGTTTGATGGCATATAAAAGCTGTTGTTGATGTAGCTAGAAGCTTTAAAACTTTAAAATTATATAGTAAAAACTATTTAAAAGTTCAAAAACTATTTTCATAAAACAACTATTTATGTTTATCAGCTTTAAAATAAATTTTTTACTAAGCAGTATGTTTAACTTTAAAAATAAAGTGCACGATTAATTATTAGTCATACACCATAAGACTAAACGCGTGAGTTACTTTTTACTCGTTTTATACTAATTTGTATGTTAGTTTGAGTTTTAATATTAAATTGCATGTTACTAACTTTATGCCTACTTATAATTCCAACTGTTTCCTTATAGCTTTTTAAATATCTAATTAAAATTAAGTAAAAAATTAAATCGACAAAAGCATTGTGTTTTTAGTTTTAATGTAAAATTTTCGGTCTGTATAAAGGAAATCATAAAAGTGTTCTTTAATGAAAAATCTACAATTAATTTTACTGTTTAATAAGGTAAACAACTTATTTAAAGTAAAACAAACATAAACTCATTACAATAAAACTCAAAGCTTCCAACAGCTTTTGTTTGTCTAAATCATTAACGTTTACTAAGAATTTAAATGATTTTGTGAATTTTTTTTACTTTCGTTTTAACCTTTACTTTTCACTATAACAATTTTATTATAATAATTATATTTTCAAATATAAAGTTTCAAACAAAGGCGCTCCTAAAATAAGGCTTTACCGCGTAATTTGAAATTATGGATTAAAATTAATTCATAAATAAACTTCTGAAGTTTATAAAAGTCTATTTTTACTTTTATTAAACAATAAAAATTTATAAAAATGTAAAGCTTAGGTATAAAAGATCAGTACTAAATTTATTATTTGCTTAGTTGACCGTTAAATGTAAATATTTTAAGCGGGCTTTTGAAAGTATTTCAGTAGTACTTTCAAAGATTGCTTGTAGTGAAAAAGCTGAATAATTATTTAAGCTAGTATTATTGTTAGACGATACTTTAAACTTAACAAGTTTAATCGTTCATGTCTAAAAAGGGTTACAATTCTGTTAGTAGACTTCGTTTAATAAAGTTCAGCAAATCAAAAAATTTCGACTGTAAACAAAAGTATTGTTTAGTTTAGTTGAAATTCTTTAGAAAAGTGTATTATTCTTTGTTGTAAAACGCAAAAATCATTATTACGTCATAATATTTAGTAAAAAATAAGTTTTTAAATTGTTGATAAGTTTTTATTTAACCATGTATTTCAAAATAGCTCATTAGTTTCTAAATATTAATTACGAGAATTTAATTTTACAGTTTTTTACAATTTCTATACTTAATGAAAACTGGTGTATACAGTAGTTAATTATATACGATCGATATCTAGTAATAATAATAAAAAGCTGCATTTTATTGATTGATGCTAAAAAAATGTATACAAATTTCTATAACTTGATTTAGTAAAAACAAATAAAGTACTAATGTTTTTGTCGAACTTGAACTAAAGAAAACAAACAAATCTTGCCGAATTATTTATAACAAATTACTTTTTCGATTTAATGTATTTTGATACTGATTTCAGTTAAACTTTACTCCTAATGTATTCAAAAACGTTAAAAACGTATAATTAAAAAGTAGGTAAGATTTTGAGAACTAAAATGAATATTTATCTTGTTTACCTGTTTAAAGTGATAAGCCGATTATCAATTTATTTTTTTTTAATTGTAATCAATGATTTAAGATCAATATAAGGTTATAATTTTAAAAAGCTGTAGCTTTTTTGACTGATAGTAATTAAATATTTACAAAATATTATAGCAGCTTATGATAAAAAATGCGAAAAACTAATTTCGATCAAACTTATTTGAGCTAATCATATAAACTTTCCAAATTAAATCAATTAATTTGTGTTATGCTGAGGTTGTTTTTTAATATTGGTTTAATTGGTTTTAGTATTTTTTAATAATTCTGTATAATCTAATATAATCTTTAATAATTTCAATATCGGTTTTATTAAGTTATTTTTCGATAGTTAATTGATATAAACTTGTATGAACTTTGTTTTAAAAACAACACACGTCTCGAAAAACTAGTTCAAAACTAAAATGAATGTTTATCTTGTTTATCTGTTTAAAGTGATGAGACGGTGTTCAAAAATTTTTTTTTAATTTTAATTGTAATCAATCATTTAAGATCAATATACGGTTATAATTCTTAAAAGATGCATTTTTATTGTTTGATACTTACTGAATATTTACCAAAATTATAACAGTTTATAATAGAAATGCTAATAGCAATTTTTGTCGCACAGATTTAAACTAAACATATAAACTTTACAAATTATACCAATTACTTTTTTTTTGTTCAGGTTGAATTTTATTGACTTTAATATTGGTTTTAATTAAATTATTTTTCTATATTTAATTGATAAAAACTTGCGTGAACTTTAACTTAAACAAAAACACGTGTCTTGAAAAATTAGTTCAAAAAAACAATTTTTAAACTTAATCTAATTTTTTCAAATAAATTAGGGTTTTCTAAAAACAAAAAACAAATTGTAAAAATGTAAACTGTTGTTATAAAGTTATGTAAAAAAAGTTATAAAAACTATTTTGTAAAATAAGAAAGTTTTTCAACAGAATTTATTGAGTTTTAATATTATATTATTACCAAGTTGTCTATTTAAAAGTCAAAAATTTTATGCTAAACCTTTAAAATGTAAATTGGAAACATATAAATGCAATTTTTTTAAGTTGTCTAACTTTTTTAAAAATATTAAACTAATGCTTAGTCAGTTTATGTAACAAACAAAATCAGACATTATTTTCACAAGTATTCGAAAAAATACAAATTTCGTTTTTCTTAGTTGTGCATGGAAATTTGAATGAACTAATATATAAGTTAGAAAATTTATAGATAATACTTTTTATAACTTTATAAAACTGTGAAAACTAGGCATATTTCGTTTATTGTTAAAAAAGATTAAAAAAATAAAACTGTTTTCGCTAATAATTTAAAACAAGGATTAAGCCGTTTTGTTCTAACATTAATAATAAAAAAATAATAATGAATTAAAAAAAAATAATTAGCAATAATTCCTAAAAAGCTATCTAGTTTACTGCTGACTTATTAAAGTTGAAAAAATAAACAAATACGCTGGTTTAATGTTTGTTAAAATTGATGAATAACATTTTCCAGAAATAAGCTTTACTACTATTTTTAGCTAGTGTTTAATTTAAACAGCTATACTACTTGTCCATATTTTTATTTTGTGAAATTGTTTTTTTACAAGCCATTGTTTCAGTGTAAAAAGTAAACAAATTTTAAACAACACTTTATCAACAACAGTGTAAAAATAAAACAAAATAATTTGCTGTCTCAAGTTTTTGTTATTTATTCTTTAAACTTTTACTTACAACTATATTAGACTTTGTGTAAAAACTTATACGTAAATAATCTATATTTTTGAAAAATAAAAGTTTCAGTTTCATGTTTTAGTTAATAAAAAATTAAGTTAAATAGTTTCTTGTTTCAAAAAAATATTAATATAATTGATCTAAATTAATGATGTCTAAATTAAACGTTTCTTATTTAATAGGTAAAGTTAGGCAGATAATGGTTTTTATGATTAATTAATTTGATTTTAGTATGATATTTTAATGTTAACTTGAACTAAATATAACTTAAAATTAAAATTTTTCTAGTGTAAAAGACTACTCAAATAAATACTTACAAGCTAGTTTTAATCATTTAAAGCACTTTTTTTTTATCTTATAAATAATACATGTTTACAAGAGGCTTAACAGACTTTGTTTAAAACATAATGGTTTAGTGTAAATCTGTAGAATTTTATTTTTGACGTTATGTAAGTATTAACATTTTTTAGCCGTTTTATTTTACACGTTAGCTATAATAAATACTTAAAACAAGTGAACTATGAAATGCCATAACTTTAATTTATTTCTGTTGTTTAAAACATATTGTTTTACAGTAACTTTGTTTTGTTTAGAATTTTATCGTTATTAAACTTGTAAAATTTTATATTATTTTAATTTAAATTATAAAAAAAAATATAACAAATTAGATACGAAACAATACATTTTTTTTTACTTTTCAAATTAAGCCTTGCTTAGAAAAGTTTGTTAACTTCAACTAAAGCTAAAATAAATTAACTGAATTACAATTCGTGTAACTACCATCTTCGCAGCAGCATTTCGATATGTTAATCCTACTTTTTCATAGTTTAGATTAGTGTTTATGTTTAAGGTATTATAAAAATAATATTTTAAACGCTGAAACTATATTTTATAATTTTATTAACTCACCGGATAAAAGTTTATAATATAACTTCAAGCTACTACAGAAATTTTTTTACATTTTTTTACAAGTCACAAAAATCATGAGACTTCTTTTAATAGTGTTTAAAGTATATAATTCAAGCAACTCATGATCAAAGTAAAAAAAACTTTCAAACAGCCGCACTTAAGCACATTTAGTCTCAATTAAACACAAAAAAATGGTATAACCATTTTTCTTTCAAATACAACTTTTCAATAAAAAATATGAAAATAAATGATGTTTCGTTTCATAAAATATTAAGTCTACTGGAGGTATGAAAGTTAAATAATTAAGTTTGTTTTTAATTTATGCTGCAACTAAATTTCACTTTTTGTTTCATTTTCCACTATACTTTTGAAGATAGGTTAGTGGTTTATAATTTATTATGTGCGGAGGTTTTTTTAGCGGAAGTTAACAAAAGTTTGGTACCACGTTTACTTTTAATCCAGTTATGGTAAAAATTTAAACTACAAACAAGATGAAGTTAGCACACTTAAACTATTTACCATTTTTATAAAATCTTAATTATTTTAGTTTTACTTAAAACATTTAAGCTGTATAACAAAAATTTCGCTGTACAACACATAGTTAGAAGATAATTAGTTTTTATCAATCTATGGGTTATTTAAAATTTACAATATGTACTTAAACTGCACTAATGTAAATCTCATTTAAAAATGTTTATAACTTTTTTTTTTACCATTCGTGAACAAGAATAATCTAAACTTAATAAGTTAACAAATTAAATACAAGTTTTAATACTTTTTATCCGAATTTAAAAACAACTAACCTAATAAACAAATAAAGGAAAATAACAAAAACGTCTAAAAAACTATGTCTCTGTATTAAACTTGACTATTTTTTAATTCTACGTACAGCAAAACTTAAAATTAGACAACTGTGTTTCTTTTATTTGTTTTAGCTCACTAGTGACATATGAACTGACACCGTTATTTATTTTTCTTAATAAATACAAAAAAACGTTTAAAATTAACTGCTACTGTATTTAAAGTTATATAACCTTTTCATTTAGTTTTCGTTATAAAGTTATCATTCATACCGCTTTATTCAAATTTTTTGTAATTAACTTATGCATAAATGTTTTTTCAATGTTGTTATGTAAACAGGATAATGATTTACTTTAAACATACATGTAGTTCAGTTAAACGGATAAATATGTTGACACGGTAATTTGAAAAATTCGAAAAATTTTTTTTTAACTCATAAAACTACACCCTGTGGAAATTTCTTATAAGATATCAGTTTGAAACTAAATACAGTTTTGAAACTTGTGAAAAATTTATACTACTTAATAGCATTTATTAGAAAAAAAAACCAATAAACTGTAACCTGGACTTTAATAGTGCTATTTTAAAATACAAAGCTTGCTTTTAAATAGTTTTATTTTACAACTTAAATAAAAATTTGTGTTATTTAGGTCTTTTGAATAACGTTGTTGTAGCTAATCCTACTATAAACGAATTTATTTTTTTCTTCAATTTAAAAAATATACTTAAAACTTTTAGTTTTATACTTAAAAAAATATTTATTTAAAGTGTTGTTTTTTAGAAACAAAACAACTATAATATCATTTCGATATTCATTTAAGTCGATGACTGTTTAAAATTACAAACATTTTAAAATTAGAAAAAAATTTTAATTAACTTTTTAAATTAATTAACTTAATTAAAAATAAAACTAAAAAAAAAATTAAAAAAGAACATTTTACAGAAAACTTTACAATTTTAGTTTAGGTCTTATTTACATATTGAATGTACAATATTAATACACATAAACAACTATAGTATATAAGAAAACTAAAAAAATTACAAAATAGGTTTTTTTAAAAACAAATTAACGTTTATAAAAAATGTTTAAAAATACTTATTTTCATAAATGCAAAAGTTGTAGGTGAATTTTGAATGAGTATTGAAAAAATATTGTTTTTTAAGTAAAAAAAATGCCTTAACACTAAATAGATGCTTTTTTATTTAACTCGTTATAACTTAACATTACTTATATTTACAACATACAATGTATTTTATTATTCTCCGTTTATTGCAACTAAATTATATAAATAATTCTCTATTAAATTAATTAACTAAAGTTTTCAAGTTTTTAAAATGTTCAGGGTAAACAAAAATTAAAGTTTCATGATTATTTTTAACTTCAAGTATTAGGAAATAAACTTTCATGGGTTGTATTTTATTAAGCTCATATCAGCGACGCAATTTAAAACTTGTATGCAAAATATTGTAAAAAAAATCAAAATATTAGATCCAAAAACAAAAAGGATATATTCTATTTATAATATAAGAGTAGAGATCATGTAGAAAAAAATTTCTTGTAACTGAATTGAGTGTAATTGAGACGTGTTTTAAATTTTTGTACATATATGTTTAACAAAATAAGTACTTGAAATGCTTTCACAAAAATTTCAAAATTTTATATCAATTAAAATATGGTGGAACTGAATGAAGTACCTTGGAACGACCAAGTCCTCCCGGCAAACGTAATGGTCGTAATCATCCGCTTGCGTCGCCGGAGAGCTCCTGATCCTTCTTCCCTTGCTGTCCTCATCGTGAGTCTCTCCCTCCAGATCCTCCATCCTGCCCATCTCCAGGTACTTTGCAAACTGGTTCTCGGTGCTGTCGACGTCACTCCACTTCAGCATCTTCAGCTTCTCCGATTCCAAGACTTCGTTCACGAAAACGCAATGCATAATTTTAGGAGTTTGTTGTCCAAACGCAATGCTGTTGGGGACGAAGAGCTTCTTGTCCAGGGACTTTTTTATTGCGAAGCCTATCGCGCACAATGAGCTGGCCGTGAGGTAGACACCAGGGCCGAATTTACCCCTCTCAGACGGCCTGAAACCTTCCTCGATGATGCCAACGGAGTTTTCCAAGCTGGTCCCATGGAACAGTAGGAGATTTTCGGTTTTCCCATCACATACGTCATCAGCTGCTTTGACGTCATCATTTCTATTCTCCTTGCTTGCGTGATGGTAACTCTTCTCTTTAGCAACGTCATTATATTCTTTCTCACTACATATGTCATCATTACTTTTCTCATCACCAATTTTATTATCAATTTTCTCTCTACATACATCATCATCCCTTTTATCATTTATTGCGTCATCGCGTCTCGTTACGCGGTAGATGTTTTGAGCTTTCTCACCCGTCGTTGTGTTCTCGAAATTTCTCCTTATGACGTCATAATCTTCATCCGATGACGTCATAACCTCCAAAACGTATTTTGAGTTTTCCGCATACATTTCGGTAATGTTTCTGTTGAATACTTTTTTAATGAATCTTAAACGGTTTGAAAATTGTATTTGATAATATTAGCATAACTATCGTTAACTGAACTTATAATTAAAAATTAAAAATACAATTAAGCTGAACAACAAGCTTAACACTGTAAAAAACAAGTAAGTATAAATAAAAGTATTTTATTTCTACAACTTTTGAGTTTTTATATATTTTCAAAGACTAAAAACTTTGTCCGAAGTTTAAACTATTCTATAATAACAATATATTAAAAACATCCTTTATGATCATGTTAAGTATTTCTTTATATGAGAATTTTAACTAACTGACCTTTTTACAGCTTTTATCTTAGCTTTAACTAAGCTTTCGTATACCGTATTAGAATCATCAACATCTACAAAAAATACATTTTTGTTCAGTGATTCCAAGTATTGTTTTAGAATATGTACTGTACAGAATATGTTAATAAACTATTTTTTGTTACACAGTGCACAATTTAGTAATTAGTTGTTTGATTAGAATATCTTATAAAATTTTATTTGTATTTTTTTTATTTTGTGTTAGTATAAGAAACTCAACAATTTTAATATATTTATCAAAAAAAAAAAAAGTAGTAAAGAAAATTATTTTTACGAAAAAAGTTATACTACTTGTTATATTTTTTGTGCTCAGTAATAAAGTTTTTTTATACGTAAATTTTTATCTACATAGTAAAGTAACGCTGTTTGAATTATTAACTTATTAAGAAATAGACATTTAAGCAGTTTTTCAGTAGATTTAAATTTATATGTATATAGATTTATAATGCTGTTTTCATACTTTCAGAGTAAATATATTAAATGAATATTTAAAATCATTACATTGTAACATATTGTATATAACAAACAGCTTTTAATACTGTCTGTTTATTAAAAATATCAAAAAAAACTTATACCTTTGAGAATTTTGTCAACTTTGAAATTGTCACCATCACCAGTTATCAAAACAAGCATGGAATTGGTCCCTTGATTTATAACTTCAAGTTCCTCACGTAGATCATGGCAATAACTGAATGCAAAATCTAATAACCTGTGTTTAAATTGTGTTAAGCCGTGGCCAAAATATTACATTTGATTTCAAACATATTCTTTTATTAACTGTATAGTAAAACATTCTAAGCTTTAATGTTTTAAAACTTTTAAACAAACACGGAAAAATTTAATAACAACGTAAAATCGTAATAAAACATGGAGCAAAGTATTAAAAAAAAAATTAAATAAAAACGACTTACTAATTTATTTAAAAAGGCATACAAATTTTGATAGCTAAAAAATATATAAATAAACAAAATCGAAAAAAAAAGTATTGAAACTTAATTTAAAAGGTAAAATTGTGAAATAAACAAGATCTTTTAAGTAAAATTAGGTGTCAAATTAAAAAAAAAACAGTTAAAAGTGTAGGAACTATGTTGAAACAGATGAATATTTCAAAAGTAAATCAAAAATTAACTGAAAGCAACTAACTTATTTTTATTAAAAGTAGTCGTGATGTCCCATCCCCAACATATGAAACTTGAATTTAAAATTTTTGAAATTTTATCATTGCACAATACTTCTGAACAAAATATGTTTGAACCAATACTCTTCTCATTGTGTAAGTAGATTGCTGTGAAATAAATATATATATAAGTTAAAATATTTTGTGTACAGTAGAATTCAGGTATTGAAATAAACACTTCAACGAAAAATTTTGTTCTAAATTGTACTAACATTTTGTTTATGTTGGTTTCATTTAATTAGTTATACTGTCTTTAATATAATATAGCAAATTTTCTTCGAAATTTACTATCAGTAGTTCTACTTGAAAGGGGTTTTATTAATTAAGTAAATTGTATGTTAGTAATATTTCTACTATAAAAATTAAAAAAAAATCTCAAATAAGTGAAGAAGTTATTTGTGTACAACAACAACAAGTTTTTGAAATAATCAAAACTTACGAAAATACAAATTGTTTTAAATTTAAGTTTGTAATTTGTCTTTTTTTACCTAATTGTTTTAATTTGACCCTTAATTGCTTCATCCATAACATCACTAAAAGTCTTGGTGGAGAAATTAGGACCATCCCTCTCCTGACAGTATCTTTCAGAGAATTCAGTTTTAAACTGGTTTAATGCTGCGGTCACATCTTCAACTATATCAGGCACTGGAATTAAAAAATATTTATAATTAGTTCATTCAAAAGCTCAAATTTCAATTTTCCTTTATTTTTATGCATTAAAAATAAGTTAGATTACTAACTAAGTTTAACAAACTTTAAGCCTAACGTATCTGAGTTTTATGTTAAAATTTCATACAGCGTGAGAGTTTTTTTTAGTAAAATTCAGTTCAGTTACTCTGGTTTTCGTGGTTTTAAAAGAATTTTAGAGTTTTTATAAAGTTAATAAACACTTTTTAAAGTAACAATGTTGTAAAAAGTTTGTACACCAGACACCTCCGATATATTGTTTTTCAAATTACATAAATATTATCAATCATACTTAAACTTTTATACGTTATTTTTCAAGATGTGTCAAGGTCGTATTTGTGAGGGCATTTCATAGTACTTTCTACTCTGTACTGTATTTAGCTTCATACTACTACTTTTAAAAAATAAGTTTTAATAAAATTCTTACTCAAATCTTTATCAAGTCTCTTTGTTGGAGCTGTTTTGAAAAACTTTCATCGAAAAAGTCATCGTCCGAGTCTTCCTGACTATCACTTGAGATGAAACTTAACATTTCATATAAGCATTTACTAAAACGTTTCTGGCAATAAAATGCATAAATTATGTACATAAATTTTTTTTTTTGTTATTTTTTCAAAAACTTTATATTTAGACCAGGGTTTCCCAAAGTGGGCCAAGACGGATACTTAGGGGCCATGAGCAGCAAAGGGGAAGAGGGGGGCCATGAGCAGCAAAGGAGCCACAAGGGGGGGGGGCATAAAACTTGAAACTTACACTATATATTCTTGAGTTGCAGATAAAGAGCAAAAAAAAGGTCTTATGTGTATTTTATCGTAGTTTATGAGTAACCTATATGTTGAAGGGGGCTATTGCTTTTTCAAACTCTTTAAAGGGGGCCATTTGCAAAAAAGTTTGGTAAAACCCTGATTTAGACTGATTTCATATGATTTTAGTTCACTAGAAGTTGTTGCACCAATGTAAACAAAATAAATCAATTCAGCATATTTTTAAATGAAAACATGCACAAGTAGTTAAAGTTTTTTAACAAGTTTTGTTAAAGAATCCATAAAAGTTGATTAAAAAATTAACTAAAGAATTAACACTTTAAAAAGGTGATGACCAATTCTACATACTATAGTATTAAATTAAACAATTATCAATTATAAAAAACGGTTACATCAAATTGAAACTATTTTATATGATTTTTTAAAATTAAGTTGTAAAACTATAAGTTTGATATAACAAAACCATATTACAGGCTTACATTTTTCGTTATACTGTTTTAACTAATTGAAATATCACATAAAAGGAAAACTCCAAGTTCAAAGTTTTTGAAAGCAAATAATAGATAATCTATTCAAATTTATATTTATAATAATTTGGTTTAAAATAATTTCACTTAAAAAAATACTGATGCCGTTAAATTTGCATTTATTCTAGAAAAATTTTAGTTAGTAGTGCAAACTTGAAGTTTGCTTACTTTTATTAAACTGAAATAAAAAAATTTATTAAGAAACAATTTAATATTGAAAATATCTTTATTTATTCAGTTAAACAATTAGATAGCAAGTTATAAACAATATAATTTAAAAAAATATGTGCAAGCCAAGTTAAAATTTAAGGTTAATGTTAAGTCTAATAAAACTAAATGTACAGACATTGAAAAACATTCTAGTATAAAGGAGGTTACGTACGGTGGACCGGGCAGCAAGTCCAATTCAGTTCGTAGGTTGAGAATGACTGTCCCGCTAAAATTCAATGGAAACCGACCC